>NW_028187811.1:600000-775000 GCF_964204655.1 Triturus cristatus | reverse complement strand
GCTCCTGTACAAACTGCCCTGGTGTGCCTCAGCTCAGTGATTTCCGTGCACATTCCCCTGCTTGTCCCTGTTAGCTGGCTCTTGTACCTACTGCCCCAGTGTTTCTCTGCTCACTGATTTCTGTGCACATTCCCCTGCTTGTCCCTGTTAGCTGGCTCTTGCACCAACTGCCCCAGTGTGTCTCTGCTCAGTGATTTCCGTGCACATTCCCCTGCTTGTCCCTGTTTGCTGGCTCTTGTACCTACTGCCCCAGTGTGTCTCTGCCCAGTGATTTCCGTGCACATTCCCCTGCTTGTCCCTGTAAGCTGGCTCTTGTACCTACTTCCCCAGTGTGTCTCTGCTCACTGATTTCCGTGCACATTCCCCTGCTTGTCCCTGTTAGCTGGCTTTGTACCTACTGCGCCAGTGTGTCTCTGCTCACTGATTTCCGTGCACATTCCCCTGCTTGTCCCTGTTAGCTGGCTCTTGCACCAACTGCCCCAGTGTGTCTCTGCTCAGTGATTTCCGTGCACATTCCCCTGCTTGTCCCTGTTAGCTGGCTCTTGCACCTACTGCCCCAGTTTGTCTCTGCTCAGTGATTTCCGTTCACATTCCCCTGCATGTCCTTGTTAGCTAGCTCGTGTACCTACTGCCCCAGTGTGTCTCTGCTCAGTGATTTGTGTACACATTGTCCCTGCTCGTCCCTGTTCTTTGGCTCCTGTACAAACTGCCCTGGTGTGCCTCAGCTCAGTGATTTCCGTGCACATTCCCCTGCTTGTCCCTGTTAGCTGGCTCTTGTACCTACTGCCCCAGTGTGTCTCTGCTCACTGATTTCCGTGCACATTCCCCTGCTTGTCCCTGTTAGCTGGCTCTTGCACCACCTGCCCCAGTGTGTCTCTGCTCAGTGATTTCCGGTTACATTCCCCTGCTTGTCCCTGTTAGCTGGCTCTTGCACCTACTGCCCCAGTGTGTCTCTGCTCAGTGATTTCCGTGCACATTCCCCTGCTTGTCCTTGTTAGCTGGCTCGTGTACCTACTGCCCCAGTGTGTCTCTGCTCAGTGATTTCCGTGCACATTCACCTGCTTGTCCCTGTTAGCTGGCTCTTGTACCTACTGCCCCAGTGTGTCTCTGCTCAGTGATTTCAGTGCACATTCCCCTGCTTGTCCCTGTTAGCTGGCTCTTGCACCTACTGCCCCAGTGTGTCTCTGCTCACTGATTTCCGTGCACATTCCCCTGCTTGTCCCTGTTAGCTGGCTCTTGCACCTACTGCCCCAGTGTGTCTCTGCTCACTGATATCCGTGCACATTCCCCTGCTTGTCCCTGTTAGCTGGCTCGTGTACCTACTGCCCAGTGTGTCTCAGCTCACTGATTTCCGTGCACATTCCCCTGCTTGTCCCTGTTAGCTGGCTCGTGTACCAACTGCCCCAGGGTGTCTCTGCTCACTGTTTTCCGTGCACATTCCCCTGCTTGTCCCTGTTAGCTGGCTCTTGTACCTATTGCCCCAGTGTGTCTCTGCTCACTGATTTCCGTGCACATTCCCCTGCTTGTCCCTGTTAGCTGGCTCTTGTACCTACTGCCCCAGTGTGTCTCTGCCCAGTGATTTCCGTGCACATTCCCCTGCTTGTCCCTGTAAGCTGGCTCTTGTACCTACTTCCCCAGTGTGTCTCTGCTCACTGATTTCCGTGCACATTCCCCTGCTTGTCCCTGTTAGCTGGCTCGTGTACCAACTGCCCCAGTGTGTCTCTGCTCACTGATTTCCGTGCACATTCCCCTGCTTGTCCCTGTTAGCTGGCTCTTGTACCTACTGCCCCAGTGTGTCTCTGCTCAGTGATTTCCGTGCACATTCCCCTGCTTGTCCCTGTTAGCTGGCTCTTGTACCTACTGCCCCAGTGTGTCTCTGCCCAGTGATTTCCGTGCACATTCCCCTGCTTGTCCCTGTAAGCTGGCTCTTGTACATACTTCCCCAGTGTGTCTCTGCTCACTGATTTCCGTGCACATTCCCCTGCTTTTCCCTTTTAGCTGGCTCTTGTACCTACAGCCCCAGTTTGTCTATGCTCAGTGATTTCCGTGCATATTCCCCTGCTTGTCCCTGTTAGCTGGCTCTTGTACCTACTGCCCCAGTGTGTCTCTGCTCAGTGACTTCCGTGCACATTCCCCTGCTTGTCCCTGTTAGCTGGCTTGTGTACCTACTGCCTCAGTGTGTCTCTGCTCAGTGATTTCCGTGCACATTCCCCTGCTTGTCCCTGTTAGCTGGCTCTTGCACCTACTGCCCCAGTGTGTCTCTGATCACTGATATCCGTGCACATTCCCCTGCTTGTCCCTGTTAGCTGGCTCGTGTACCTACTGCCCCAGTGTGTCTCAGCTCACTGTTTTCCGTGCACATTCCCCTGCTTGTCCCTGTTAGCTGGCTCTTGTACCTACTGCCCCAGTGTGTCTCTGCTCACTGATTTCCGTGCACATTCCCCTGCTTGTCCCCGTTAGCTGGCTCTTGCACCTACTGCCCCAGTGTGTCTCTGCTCACTGATATCTGTGCACATTCCCCTGCTTGTCCCTGTTAGCTGGCTCGTGTACCTACTGCCCCAGTGTGTCTCAGCTCACTGATTTCCGTGCTCATTCCCCTGCTTGTCCCTATTAGCTGGCTCGTGTACCAACTGCCCCAATGTGTCTCTGCTCACTGTTTTCCGTGCACATTCCCCTGCTTGTCCCTGTTAGCTGGCTCTTGTAGCTACTTCCCCAGTGTGTCTCTGCTCACTGATTTCCGTGCACATTCCCCTGCTTGTCCCTGTTAGCTGGCTCTTGTACCTACTGCCCCAGTGTGTCTATGCTCAGTGATTTCCGTGCACATTCCCCTGCTTGTCCCTGTTAGCTGGCTCTTGTACCTACTGCCCCAGTGTGTCTCTGCTCAGTGACTTCCGTGCACATTCCCCTGCTTGTCCCTGTTAGCTGGCTCGTGTACCTACTGCCCGAGTGTGTCTCTGCTCAGTGATTTCCGTGCACATTCCCCTGCTTGTCCCTGTTAGCTGGCTCGTGTACCTACTGCCCCAGTGTGTCTCTGCTCAGTGATTTCCGTGCACATTCCCCTGCTTGTCCCAGTTAGCTGGCTCTTGTACCTACTGCCCCAGTGTGTCTCTGCTCAGTGATTTCCGTGCACATTCACCTGCTTGTCCCTGTTAGCTGGCTCTTGTACCTACTGCCCCAGTGTGTCTCTGCTCAGTGATTTGTGTACACATTGTCCCTGCTCGTCCCTGTTCTTTGGCTCCTGTACAAACTGCCCTGGTGTGCCTCAGCTCAGTGATTTCCGTGCACATTCCCCTGCTTGTCCCTGTTAGCTGGCTCTTGTACCTACTGCCCCAGTGTTTCTCTGCTCACTGATTTCTGTGCACATTCCCCTGCTTGTCCCTGTTAGCTGGCTCTTGCACCAACTGCCCCAGTGTGTCTCTGCTCAGTGATTTCCGTGCACATTCCCCTGCTTGTCCCTGTTAGCTGGCTCTTGCACCTACTGCCCCAGTGTGTCTCTGCTCAGTGATTTCCGTGCACATTCCCCTGCTTGTCCTTGTTAGCTGGCTCGTGTACCTACTGCCCCAGTGTGTCTCTGCTCAGTGATTTGTGTACACATTGTCCCTGCTCGTCCCTGTTCTTTGGCTCCTGTACAAACTGCCCTGGTGTGCCTCAGCTCAGTGATTTCCATGCACATTCCCCTGCTTGTCCCTGTTAGCTGGCTCTTGTACCTACTGCCCCAGTGTGTCTCTGCTCACTGATTTCCGTGCACATTCCCCTGCTTGTCCCTGTTAGCTGGCTCTTGCACCAACTGCCTTATGTGTGTCTCTGCTCAGTGATTTCCGTGCACATTCACCGGCTTGTCCCTGTTAGCTGGCTCTTGTACCTACTGCCCCAGTGTGTCTCTGCTCACTGATTTCCGTGCACATTCCCCTGCTTGTCCCTGTTAGCTGGCTCTTGCACCTACTGCCCCAGTGTGTCTCTGCTCACTGATTTCCGTGCACATTCCCCTGCTTGTCCCTGTTAGCTGGCTCTTGCACCTACTGCCCCAGTGTGTCTCTGCTCACTGATATCCGTGCACATTCCCCTTCTTGTCCCTGTTAGCTGGCTCGTGTACCTACTGTCCCAGTGTGTCTCAGCTTACTGATTTCCGTGCACATTCCCCTGCTTGTCCCAGTTAGCTGGCTCGTGTACCAACTGCCCCAATGTGTCTCTGCTCACTGTTTTCCGTGCACATTCCCCTGCTTGTCCCTGTTAGCTGGCTCTTGTACCTACTGCCCCAGTGTGTCTCTGCTCACTGATTTCCGTGCACATTCCCCTGCTTGTCCCTGTTAGCTGGCTCTTGTACCTACTGCCCCAGTGTGTCTCTGCTCAGTGATTTCCGTGCACATTCCCCTGCTTGTCCCTGTTAGCTGGCTCGTGTACCTACTGCCTCAGTGTGTCTCTGCTCAGTGATTTCCGTGCACATTCCCCTGCTTGTCCCTGTTAGCTGGCTCTTGCACCTACTGCCCCCGTGTGTCTCTGCTCACTGATATCCGTGCACATTCCCCTGCTTGTCCCTGTTAGCTGGCTCGTGTACCTACTGCCCCAGTGTGTCTCAGCTCACTGTTTTCCGTGCACATTCCCCTGCTTGTCCCTGTTAGCTGGCTCTTGTACCTACTGCCCCAGTGTGTCTCTGCTCACTGATTTCCATGCACATTCCCCTGCTTGTCCCCGTTAGCTGGCTCTTGCACCTACTGCCCCAGTGTGTCTCTGCTCACTGATATCTGTGCACATTCCCCTGCTTGTCCCTGTTAGCTGGCTCGTGTACCTACTGCCCCAGTGTGTCTCAGCTCACTGATTTCCGTGCTCATTCCCCTGCTTGTCCCTGTTAGCTGGCTCGTGTACCAACTGCCCCAGTGTTTCTCTGCTCACTGTTTTCCGTGCACATTCCCCTGCTTGTCCCTGTTAGCTGGCTCTTGTACCTACTGCCCCAGTGTGTCTCTGCTCACTGATTTCCGTGCACATTCCCCTGCTTGTCCCTGTTAGCTGGCTCTTGTACCTACTGCCCCAGTGTGTCTCTGCTCAGTGATTTCCGTGCACATTCCCCTGCTTGTCCCTGTTAGCTGGCTCTTGTACCTACTGCCCCAGTGTGTCTCTGCCCAGTGATTTCCGTGCACATTCCCCTGCTTGTCCCTGTAAGCTGGCTCTTGTACCTACTTTCCCAGTGTGTCTCTGCTCACTGATTTCCGTGCACATTCCCCTGCTTGTCCGTGTTAGCTGGCTCTTGTAGCTACTTCCCCAGTGTGTCTCTGCTCAGTGATTTCCGTGCACATTCCCCTGCTTGTCCCTGTTAGCTGGCTCTTGTACCTACTGCCCCAGTGTGTCTATGCTCAGTGATTTCCGTGCACATTCCCCTGCTTGTCCCTGTTAGCTGGCTCTTGTACCTACTGCCCCAGTGTGTCTCTGCTCAGTGACTTCCGTGCACATTCCTCTGCTTGTCCCTGTTAGCTGGCTCGTGTATCTACTGCCCGAGTGTGTCTCTGCTCAGTGATTTCCGTGCACATTCCCCTGCTTGTCCCTGTTAGCTGGCTCGTGTACCTACTGCCCCAGTGTGTCTCTGCTCAGTGATTTCCGTGCACATTCCCCTGCTTGTCCCTGTTAGCTGGCTCTTGTACCTTCTGCCCCAGTGTGTCTCTGCTCAGTGATTTCCGTGCACATTCACCTGCTGGTCCCTGTTAGCTGGCTCTTGTACCTACTGCCCCAGTGTGTCTCTGCTCAGTGATTTCCGTGCACATTCCCCTGCTTGTCCCTGTTAGCTGGCTCTTGTACCTACTGCCCCAGTGTGTCTCTGCTCAGTGATTTCCGTGCACATTCCCCTGCTTGTCCTTGTTAGCTGGCTCGTGTACCTACTGCCCACGTGTGTCTCAGCTCACTGATTTCCGTGCACATTCCCCTGCTTGTCCCTGTTAGCTGGCTCATGTACCAACTGCCCCAGTGTGTCTCTGCTCACTGTTTTCCGTGCACATTCCCCTGCTTGTCCCTGTTAGCTGGCTCTTGCACCTACTGCCCCAGTGTGTCTCTGCTCACTGATTTCCGTGCACATTCCACTGCTTGTCCCTGTTAGCTGGCTCTTGTACCTACTGCCCCAGTGTGTCTCTGCTCAGTGATTTCCGTGCACATTCCCCTGCTTGTCCCTGTTAGCTGGCTCTTGCACCTACTGCCCCAGTTTGTCTCTGCTCAGTGATTTCCGTGCACATTCCCCTGCATGTCCTTGTTAGCTAGCTCGTGTACCAACTGCCCCAATGTGTCTCTGCTCACTGTTTTCCGTGCACATTCCCCTGCTTGTCCCTGTTAGCTGGCTCTTGTACCTACTGCCCCAGTGTGTCTCTGCTCACTGATTTCCGTGCACATTCCACTGCTTGTCCCTGTTAGCTGGCTCTTGTACCTACTGCCCCAGTGTGTCTCTGCTCAGTGATTTCCGTGCACATTCCCCTGCTTGTCCCTGTTAGCTGGCTCTTGTACCTACTGCCCCAGTGTGTCTCTGCTCAGTGATTTCCGTGCACATTCCCCTGCTTGTCCCTGTTAGCTGGCTCTTGCACCTACTGCCCCAGTTTGTCTCTGCTCAGTGATTTCCGGTTACATTCCCCTGCATGTCCTTGTTAGCTAGCTCGTGTACCAACTGCCCCAATGTGTCTCTGCTCACTGTTTTCCGTGCACATTCCCCTGCTTGTCCCTGTTAGCTGGCTCTTGTACCTACTGCCCCAGTGTGTCTCTGCTCACTGATTTCCGTGCACATTCCCCTGCTTGTCCTTGTTTGCTGGCTCTTGTACCTACTGCCCCAGTGTGTCTCTGCTCACTGATATCCGTGCACATTCCCCTGCTTGTCCCTGTTAGCTGGCTCGTGTACCTACTGTCCCAGTGTGTCTCAGCTCACTGATTTCTGTGCACATTCCCCTGCATGTCCTTGTTAGCTAGCTCGTGTACCAACTGCCCCAATGTGTCTCTGCTCACTGTTTTCCGTGCACATTCCCCTGCTTGTCCCTGTTAGCTGGCTCTTGTACCTACTGCCCCAGTGTGTCTCTGCTCACTGATTTCCGTGCACATTCCACTGCTTGTCCCTGTTAGCTGGCTCTTGTACCTACTGCCCCAGTGTGTCTCTGCTCAGTGATTTCCGTGCACATTCCCCTGCTTGTCCTTGTTTGCTGGCTCTTGTACCTACTGCCCCAGTTTGTCTCTGCTCAGTGATTTCCGTGCACATTCCCCTGCATGTCCTTGTTAGCTAGCTCGTGTACCAACTGCCCCAATGTGTCTCTGCTCACTGTTTTCCGTGCACATTCCCCTGCTTGTCCCTGTTAGCTGGCTCTTGTACCTACTGCCCCAGTGTGTCTCTGCTCAGTGATTTCCGTGCACATTCCCCTGCTTGTCCTTGTTTGCTGGCTCTTGTACCTACTGCCCCAGTGTGTCTCTGCCCAGTGATTTCCGTGCACATTCCCCTGCTTGTCCCTGTAAGCTGGCTCTTGTACCTACTTCCCCAGTGTGTCTCTGCTCACTGATTTCCGTGCACATTCCCCTGCTTGTCCCTGTTAGCTGGCTTTGTACCTACTGCCCCAGTGTGTCTCTGCTCACTGATTTCCGTGCACATTCCCCTGCTTGTCCCTGTTAGCTGGCTCTTGCACCAACTGCCCCAGTGTGTCTCTGCTCAGTGATTTCCGTGCACATTCCCCTGCTTGTCCCTGTTAGCTGGCTCTTGCACCTACTGCCCCAGTTTGTCTCTGCTCAGTGATTTCCGTGCACATTCCCCTGCATGTCCTTGTTAGCTAGCTCGTGTACCTACTGCCCCAGTGTGTCTCTGTTCAGTGATTTGTGTACACATTGTCCCTGCTCGTCCCTGTTCTTTGGCTCCTGTACAAACTGCCCTGGTGTGCCTCAGCTCAGTGATTTCCGTGCACATTCCCCTGCTTGTCCCTGTTAGCTGGCTCTTGTACCTACTGCCCCAGTGTGTCTCTGCTCACTGATTTCCGTGCACAGTCCCCTGCTTGTCCCTGTTAGCTGGCTCTTGCACCACCTGCCTTAGTGTGTCTCTGCTCAGTGATTTCCGGTTACATTCCCCTGCTTGTCCCTGTTAGCTGGCTCTTGCACCTACTGCCCCAGTGTGTCTCTGCTCAGTGATTTCCGTGCACATTCCCCTGCTTGTCCTTGTTAGCTGGCTCGTGTACCTACTGCCCCAGTGTGTCTCTGCTCAGTGATTTCCGTGCACATTCACCTACTTGTCCCTGTTAGCTGGCTCTTGTACCTACTGCCCCAGTGTGTCTCTGCTCAGTGATTTCAGTGCACATTCCCCTGCTTGTCCCTGTTAGCTGGCTCTTGCACCTACTGCCCCAGTGTGTCTCTGCTCACTGATTTCCGTGCACATTCCCCTGCTTGTCCCTGTTAGCTGGCTCTTGCACCTACTGCCCCAGTGTGTCTCTGCTCACTGATATCCGTGCACATTCCCCTGCTTGTCCCTGTTAGCTGGCTCGTGTACCTACTGCCCAGTGTGTCTCAGCTCACTGATTTCCGTGCACATTCCCCTGCTTGTCCCTGTTAGCTGGCTCGTGTACCAACTGCCCCAGGGTGTCTCTGCTCACTGTTTTCCGTGCACATTCCCCTGCTTGTCCCTGTTAGCTGGCTCTTGTACCTATTGCCCCAGTGTGTCTCTGCTCACTGATTTCCGTGCACATTCCCCTGCTTGTCCCTGTTAGCTGGCTCTTGTACCTACTGCCCCAGTGTGTCTCTGCCCAGTGATTTCCGTGCACATTCCCCTGCTTGTCCCTGTAAGCTGGCTCTTGTACCTTCTTCCCCAGTGTGTCTCTGCTCACTGATTTCCGTGCACATTCCCCTGCTTGTCCCTGTTAGCTGGCTCGTGTACCAACTGCCCCAGTGTGTCTCTGCTCACTGATTTCCGTGCACATTCCCCTGCTTGTCCCTGTTAGCTGGCTCTTGTACCTACTGCCCCAGTGTGTCTCTGCTCAGTGATTTCCGTGCACATTCCCCTGCTTGTCCCTGTTAGCTGGCTCTTGTACCTACTGCCCCAGTGTGTCTCTGCCCAGTGATTTCCGTGCACATTCCCCTGCTTGTCCCTGTAAGCTGGCTCTTGTACCTACTTCCCCAGTGTGTCTCTGCTCACTGATTTCCGTGCACATTCCCCTGCTTTTCCCTTTTAGCTGGCTCTTGTACCTACTGCCCCAGTTTGTCTATGCTCAGTGATTTCCGTGCATATTCCCCTGCTTGTCCCTGTTAGCTGGCTCTTGTACCTACTGCCCCAGTGTGTCTCTGCTCAGTGACTTCCGTGCACATTCCCCTGCTTGTCCCTGTTAGCTGGCTCTTGTACCTACTGCCCCAGTGTGTCTCTGCCCAGTGATTTCCGTGCACATTCCCCTGCTTGTCCCTGTAAGCTGGCTCTTGTACCTACTTCCCCAGTGTGTCTCTGCTCACTGATTTCCGTGCACATTCCCCTGCTTGTCCCTGTTAGCTGGCTTGTGTACCTACTGCCTCAGTGTGTCTCTGCTCAGTGATTTCCGTGCACATTCCCCTGCTTGTCCCTGTTAGCTGGCTCTTGCACCTACTGCCCCAGTGTGTCTCTGATCACTGATATCCGTGCACATTCCCCTGCTTGTCCCTGTTAGCTGGCTCGTGTACCTACTGCCCCAGTGTGTCTCAGCTCACTGTTTTCCGTGCACATTCCCCTGCTTGTCCCTGTTAGCTGGCTCTTGTACCTACTGCCCCAGTGTGTCTCTGCTCACTGATTTCCGTGCACATTCCCCTGCTTGTCCCCGTTAGCTGGCTCTTGCACCTACTGCCCCAGTGTGTCTCTGCTCACTGATATCTGTGCACATTCCCCTGCTTGTCCCTGTTAGCTGGCTTGTGTACCTACTGCCCCAGTGTGTCTCAGCTCACTGATTTCCGTGCTCATTCCCCTGCTTGTCCCTATTAGCTGGCTCGTGTACCAACTGCCCCAATGTGTCTCTGCTCACTGTTTTCCGTGCACATTCCCCTGCTTGTCCCTGTTAGCTGGCTCTTGTAGCTACTTCCCCAGTGTGTCTCTGCTCACTGATTTCCGTGCACATTCCCCTGCTTGTCCCTGTTAGCTGGCTCTTGTACCTACTGCCCCAGTGTGTCTATGCTCAGTGATTTCCGTGCACATTCCCCTGCTTGTCCCTGTTAGCTGGCTCTTGTACCTACTGCCCCAGTGTGTCTCTGCTCAGTGACTTCCGTGCACATTCCCCTGCTTGTCCCTGTTAGCTGGCTCGTGTACCTACTGCCCGAGTGTGTCTCTGCTCAGTGATTTCCGTGCACATTCCCCTGCTTGTCCCTGTTAGCTGGCTCGTGTACCTACTGCCCCAGTGTGTCTCTGCTCAGTGATTTCCGTGCACATTCCCCTGCTTGTCCCAGTTAGCTGGCTCTTGTACCTACTGCCCCAGTGTGTCTCTGCTCAGTGATTTCCGTGCACATTCACCTGCTTGTCCCTGTTAGCTGGCTCTTGTACCTACTGCCCCAGTGTGTCTCTGCTCAGTGATTTGTGTACACATTGTCCCTGCTCGTCCCTGTTCTTTGGCTCCTGTACAAACTGCCCTGGTGTGCCTCAGCTCAGTGATTTCCGTGCACATTCCCCTGCTTGTCCCTGTTAGCTGGCTCTTGTACCTACTGCCCCAGTGTTTCTCTGCTCACTGATTTCTGTGCACATTCCCCTGCTTGTCCCTGTTAGCTGGCTCTTGCACCAACTGCCCCAGTGTGTCTCTGCTCAGTGATTTCCGTGCACATTCCCCTGCTTGTCCCTGTTAGCTGGCTCTTGCACCTACTGCCCCAGTGTGTCTCTGCTCAGTGATTTCCGTGCACATTCCCCTGCTTGTCCTTGTTAGCTGGCTCGTGTACCTACTGCCCCAGTGTGTCTCTGCTCAGTGATTTGTGTACACATTGTCCCTGCTCGTCCCTGTTCTTTGGCTCCTGTACAAACTGCCCTGGTGTGCCTCAGCTCAGTGATTTCCATGCACATTCCCCTGCTTGTCCCTGTTAGCTGGCTCTTGTACCTACTGCCCCAGTGTGTCTCTGCTCACTGATTTCCGTGCACATTCCCCTGCTTGTCCCTGTTAGCTGGCTCTTGCACCAACTGCCTTATGTGTGTCTCTGCTCAGTGATTTCCGTGCACATTCACCGGCTTGTCCCTGTTAGCTGGCTCTTGTACCTACTGCCCCAGTGTGTCTCTGTTCAGTGATTTCAGTGCACATTCCCCTGCTTGTCCCTGTTAGCTGGCTCTTGCACCTACTGCCCCAGTGTGTCTCTGCTCACTGATTTCCGTGCACATTCCCCTGCTTGTCCCTGTTAGCTGGCTCTTGCACCTACTGCCCCAGTGTGTCTCTGCTCACTGATATCCGTGCACATTCCCCTTCTTGTCCCTGTTAGCTGGCTCGTGTACCTACTGTCCCAGTGTGTCTCAGCTTACTGATTTCCGTGCACATTCCCCTGCTTGTCCCAGTTAGCTGGCTCGTGTACCAACTGCCCCAATGTGTCTCTGCTCACTGTTTTCCGTGCACATTCCCCTGCTTGTCCCTGTTAGCTGGCTCTTGTACCTACTGCCCCAGTGTGTCTCTGCTCACTGATTTCCGTGCACATTCCCCTGCTTGTCCCTGTTAGCTGGCTCTTGTACCTACTGCCCCAGTGTGTCTCTGCTCAGTGATTTCCGTGCACATTCCCCTGCTTGTCCCTGTTAGCTGGCTCTTGTACCTACTGCCCCAGTGTGTCTCTGCCCAGTGATTTCCGTGCACATTCCCCTGCTTGTCCCTGTAAGCTGGCTCTTGTACCTACTTCCCCAGTGTGTCTCTGCTCACTGATTTCCGTGCACATTCCCCTGCTTGTCCCTGTTAGCTGGCTCTTGTACCTACTGCCCCAGTGTGTCTCTGCTCACTGATTTCCGTGCACATTCCCCTGCTTGTCCCTGTTAGCTGGCTCTTGCACCAACTGCCCCAGTGTGTCTCTGCTCAGTGATTTCCGTGCACATTCTCCTGCTTGTCCCTGTTAGCTGGCTCTTGCACCTACTGCCCCAGTGTGTCTCTGCTCAGTGATTTCCGTGCACATTCCCCTGCTTGTCCTTGTTAGCTGGCTCGTGTACCTACTGCCCCAGTGTGTCTCTGCTCAGTGATTTGTGTACACATTGTCCCTGCTCGTCCCTGTTCTTTGGCTCCTGTACAAACTGCCCTGGTGTGCCTCAGCTCAGTGATTTCCGTGCACATTCCCCTGCTCGTCCCTGTTAGCTGGCTCTTCTACCTACTGCCCCAGTGTGTCTCTGCTCACTGATTTCCGTGCACATTCCCCTGCTTGTCCCTGTTAGCTGGCTCTTGCACCACCTGCCCCAGTGTGTCTCTGTTCAGTGATTTCCGGTTACATTCCCCTGCTTGTCCCTGTTAGCTGGCTCTTGCACCTACTGCCCCAGTGTGTCTCTGCTCAGTGATTTCCGTGCACATTCCCCTGCTTGTCCCAGTTAGCTGGCTCTTGTACCTACTGCCCCAGTGTGTCTCTGCTCAGTGATTTCCGTGCACATTCACCTGCTTGTCCCTGTTAGCTGGCTCTTGTACCTACTGCCCCAGTGTGTCTCTGCTCAGTGATTTGTGTACACATTGTCCCTGCTCGTCCCTGTTCTTTGGCTCCTGTACAAACTGCCCTGGTGTGCCTCAGCTCAGTGATTTCCGTGCACATTCCCCTGCTTGTCCCTGTTAGCTGGCTCTTGTACCTACTGCCCCAGTGTTTCTCTGCTCACTGATTTCTGTGCACATTCCCCTGCTTGTCCCTGTTAGCTGACTCTTGCACCAACTGCCCCAGTGTGTCTCTGCTCAGTGATTTCCGTGCACATTCCCATGCTTTTCCCTGTTTGCTGGCTCTTGTACCTACTGCCCCAGTGTGTCTCTGCCCAGTGATTTCCGTGCACATTCCCCTGCTTGTCCCTGTAAGCTGGCTCTTGTACCTACTTCCCCAGTGTGTCTCTGCTCACTGATTTCCGTGCACATTCCCCTGCTTGTCCCTGTTAGCTGGCTTTGTACCTACTGCGCCAGTGTGTCTCTGCTCACTGATTTCCGTGCACATTCCCCTGCTTGTCCCTGTTAGCTGGCTCTTGCACCAACTGCCCCAGTGTGTCTCTGCTCAGTGATTTCCGTGCACATTCCCCTGCTTGTCCCTGTTAGCTGGCTCTTGCACCTACTGCCCCAGTTTGTCTCTGCTCAGTGATTTCCGTGCACATTCCCCTGCATGTCCTTGTTAGCTAGCTCGTGTACCTACTGCCCCAGTGTGTCTCTGCTCAGTGATTTGTGTACACATTGTCCCTGCTCGTCCCTGCTCTTTGGCTCCTGTACAAACTGCCCTGGTGTGCCTCAGCTCAGTGATTTCCGTGCACATTCCCCTGCTTGTCCCTGTTAGCTGGCTCTTGTACCTACTGCCCCAGTGTGTCTCTGCTCACTGATTTCCGTGCACATTCCCCTGCTTGTCCCTGTTAGCTGGCTCTTGCACCACCTGCCCCAGTGTGTCTCTGCTCAGTGATTTCCGGTTACATTCCCCTGCTTGTCCCTGTTAGCTGGCTCTTGCACCTACTGCCCCAGTGTGTCTCTGCTCAGTGATTTCCGTGCACATTCCCCTGCTTGTCCTTGTTAGCTGGCTCGTGTACCTACTGCCCCAGTGTGTCTCTGCTCAGTGATTTCCGTGCACATTCACCTGCTTGTCCCTGTTAGCTGGCTCTTGTACCTACTGCCCCAGTGTGTCTCTGCTCAGTGATTTCAGTGCACATTCCCCTGCTTGTCCCTGTTAGCTGGCTCTTGCACCTACTGCCCCAGTGTGTCTCTGCTCACTGATTTCCGTGCACATTCCCCTGCTTGTCCCTGTTAGCTGGCTCTTGCACCTACTGCCCCAGTGTGTCTCTGCTCACTGATATCCGTGCACATTCCCCTGCTTGTCCCTGTTAGCTGGCTCGTGTACCTACTGCCCAGTGTGTCTCAGCTCACTGATTTCCGTGCACATTCCCCTGCTTGTCCCTGTTAGCTGGCTCGTGTACCAACTGCCCCAGGGTGTCTCTGCTCACTGTTTTCCGTGCACATTCCCCTGCTTGTCCCTGTTAGCTGGCTCTTGTACCTATTGCCCCAGTGTGTCTCTGCTCACTGATTTCCGTGCACATTCCCCTGCTTGTCCCTGTTAGCTGGCTCTTGTACCTACTGCCCCAGTGTGTCTCTGCCCAGTGATTTCCGTGCACATTCCCCTGCTTGTCCCTGTAAGCTGGCTCTTGTACCTACTTCCCCAGTGTGTCTCTGCTCACTGATTTCCGTGCACATTCCCCTGCTTGTCCCTGTTAGCTGGCTTGTGTACCAACTGCCCCAGTGTGTCTCTGCTCACTGATTTCCGTGCACATTCCCCTGCTTGTCCCTGTTAGCTGGCTCTTGTACCTACTGCCCCAGTGTGTCTCTGCTCAGTGATTTCCTTGCACATTCCCCTGCTTGTCCCTGTTAGCTGGCTCTTGTACCTACTGCCCCAGTGTGTCTCTGCCCAGTGATTTCCGTGCACATTCCCCTGCTTGTCCCTGTAAGCTGGCTCTTGTACCTACTTCCCCAGTGTGTCTCTGCTCACTGATTTCCGTGCACATTCCCCTGCTTTTCCCTTTTAGCTGGCTCTTGTACCTACTGCCCCAGTTTGTCTATGCTCAGTGATTTCCGTGCATATTCCCCTGCTTGTCCCTGTTAGCTGGCTCTTGTACCTACTGCCCCAGTGTGTCTCTTCTCAGTGACTTCCGTGCACATTCCCCTGCTTGTCCCTGTTAGCTGGCTTGTGTACCTACTGCCTCAGTGTGTCTCTGCTCAGTGATTTCCGTGCACATTCCCCTGCTTGTCCCTGTTAGCTGGCTCTTGCACCTACTGCCCCAGTGTGTCTCTGATCACTGATATCCGTGCACATTCCCCTGCTTGTCCCTGTTAGCTGGCTCGTGTACCTACTGCCCCAGTGTGTCTCAGCTCACTGTTTTCCGTGCACATTCCCCTGCTTGTCCCTGTTAGCTGGCTCTTGTACCTACTGCCCCAGTGTGTCTCTGCTCACTGATTTCCGTGCACATTCCCCTGCTTGTCCCCGTTAGCTGGCTCTTGCACCTACTGCCCCAGTGTGTCTCTGCTCACTGATATCTGTGCACATTCCCCTGCTTGTCCCTGTTAGCTGGCTCGTGTACCTACTGCCCCAGTGTGTCTCAGCTCACTGATTTCCGTGCTCATTCCCCTGCTTGTCCCTATTAGCTGGCTCGTGTACCAACTGCCCCAATGTGTCTCTGCTCACTGTTTTCCGTGCACATTCCCCTGCTTGTCCCTGTTAGCTGGCTCTTGTAGCTACTTCCCCAGTGTGTCTCTGCTCACTGATTTCCGTGCACATTCCCCTGCTTGTCCCTGTTAGCTGGCTCTTGTACCTACTGCCCCAGTGTGTCTATGCTCAGTGATTTCCGTGCACATTCCCCTGCTTGTCCCTGTTAGCTGGCTCTTGTACCTACTGCCCCAGTGTGTCTCTGCTCAGTGACTTCCGTGCACATTCCCCTGCTTGTCCCTGTTAGCTGGCTCGTGTACCTACTGCCCGAGTGTGTCTCTGCTCAGTGATTTCCGTGCACATTCCCCTGCTTGTCCCTGTTAGCTGGCTCGTGTACCTACTGCCCCAGTGTGTCTCTGCTCAGTGATTTCCGTGCACATTCCCCTGCTTGTCCCAGTTAGCTGGCTCTTGTACCTACTGCCCCAGTGTGTCTCTGCTCAGTGATTTCCGTGCACATTCACCTGCTTGTCCCTGTTAGCTGGCTCTTGTACCTACTGCCCCAGTGTGTCTCTGCTCAGTGATTTGTGTACACATTGTCCCTGCTCGTCCCTGTTCTTTGGCTCCTGTACAAACTGCCCTGGTGTGCCTCAGCTCAGTGATTTCCGTGCACATTCCCCTGCTTGTCCCTGTTAGCTGGCTCTTGTACCTACTGCCCCAGTGTTTCTCTGCTCACTGATTTCTGTGCACATTCCCCTGCTTGTCCCTGTTAGCTGGCTCTTGCACCAACTGCCCCAGTGTGTCTCTGCTCAGTGATTTCCGTGCACATTCCCCTGCTTGTCCCTGTTAGCTGGCTCTTGCACCTACTGCCCCAGTGTGTCTCTGCTCAGTGATTTCCGTGCACATTCCCCTGCTTGTCCTTGTTAGCTGGCTCGTGTACCTACTGCCCCAGTGTGTCTCTGCTCAGTGATTTGTGTACACATTGTCCCTGCTCGTCCCTGTTCTTTGGCTCCTGTACAAACTGCCCTGGTGTGCCTCAGCTCAGTGATTTCCATGCACATTCCCCTGCTTGTCCCTGTTAGCTGGCTCTTGTACCTACTGCCCCAGTGTGTCTCTGCTCACTGATTTCCGTGCACATTCCCCTGCTTGTCCCTGTTAGCTGGCTCTTGCACCAACTGCCTTATGTGTGTCTCTGCTCAGTGATTTCCGTGCACATTCACCGGCTTGTCCCTGTTAGCTGGCTCTTGTACCTACTGCCCCAGTGTGTCTCTGCTCACTGATTTCCGTGCACATTCCCCTGCTTGTCCCTGTTAGCTGGCTCTTGCACCTACTGCCCCAGTGTGTCTCTGCTCACTGATTTCCGTGCACATTCCCCTGCTTGTCCCTGTTAGCTGGCTCTTGCACCTACTGCCCCAGTGTGTCTCTGCTCACTGATATCCGTGCACATTCCCCTTCTTGTCCCTGTTAGCTGGCTCGTGTACCTACTGTCCCAGTGTGTCTCAGCTTACTGATTTCCGTGCACATTCCCCTGCTTGTCCCAGTTAGCTGGCTCGTGTACCAACTGCCCCAATGTGTCTCTGCTCACTGTTTTCCGTGCACATTCCCCTGCTTGTCCCTGTTAGCTGGCTCTTGTACCTACTGCCCCAGTGTGTCTCTGCTCACTGATTTCCGTGCACATTCCCCTGCTTGTCCTTGTTAGCTGGCTCTTGTACCTACTGCCCCAGTGTGTCTCTGCTCAGTGATTTCCGTGCACATTCCCCTGCTTGTCCCTGTTAGCTGGCTCTTGTACCTACTGCCCCAGTGTGTCTCTGCCCAGTGATTTCCGTGCACATTCCCCTGCTTGTCCCTGTAAGCTGGCTCTTGTACCTACTTCCCCAGTGTGTCTCTGCTCACTGATTTCCGTGCACATTCCCCTGCTTGTCCCTGTTAGCTGGCTCTTGTACCTACTGCCCCAGTGTGTCTCTGCTCACTGATTTCCGTGCACATTCCCCTGCTTGTCCCTGTTAGCTGGCTCTTGCACCAACTGCCCCAGTGTGTCTCTGCTCAGTGATTTCCGTGCACATTCCCCTGCTTGTCCCTGTTAGCTGGCTCTTGCACCTACTGCCCCAGTGTGTCTCTGCTCAGTGATTTCCGTGCACATTCCCCTGCTTGTCCTTGTTAGCTGGCTCGTGTACCTACTGCCCCAGTGTGTCTCTGCTCAGTGATTTGTGTACACATTGTCCCTGCTGGTCCCTGTTCTTTGGCTCCTGTACAAACTGCCCTGGTGTGCCTCAGCTCAGTGATTTCCGTGCACATTCCCCTGCTCGTCCCTGTTAGCTGGCTCTTCTACCTACTGCCCCAGTGTGTCTCTGCTCACTGATTTCCGTGCACATTCCCCTGCTTGTCCCTGTTAGCTGGCTCTTGCACCACCTGCCCCAGTGTGTCTCTGTTCAGTGATTTCCGGTTACATTCCCCTGCTAGTCCCTGTTAGCTGGCTCTTGCACCTACTGCCCCAGTGTATCTCTGCTCAGTGATTTCCGTGCACATTCCCCTGCTTGTCCCAGTTAGCTGGCTCTTGTACCTACTGCCCCAGTGTGTCTCTGCTCAGTGATTTCCGTGCACATTCACCTGCTTGTCCCTGTTAGCTGGCTCTTGTACCTACTGCCCCAGTGTGTCTCTGCTCAGTGATTTGTGTACACATTGTCCCTGCTCGTCCCTGTTCTTTGGCTCCTGTACAAACTGCCCTGGTGTGCCTCAGCTCAGTGATTTCCGTGCACATTCCCCTGCTTGTCCCTGTTAGCTGGCTCTTGTACCTACTGCCCCAGTGTTTCTCTGCTCACTGATTTCTGTGCACATTCCCCTGCTTGTCCCTGTTAGCTGGCTCTTGCACCAACTGCCCCAGTGTGTCTCTGCTCAGTGATTTCCGTGCACATTCCCCTGCTTGTCCCTGTTAGCTGGCTCTTGCACCTACTGCCCCAGTGTGTCTCTGCTCAGTGATTTCCGTGCACATTCCCCTGCTTGTCCTTGTTAGCTGGCTCGTGTACCTACTGCCCCAGTGTGTCTCTGCTCAGTGATTTGTGTACACATTGTCCCTGCTCGTCCCTGTTCTTTGGCTCCTGTACAAACTGCCCTGGTGTGCCTCAGCTCAGTGATTTCCATGCACATTCCCCTGCTTGTCCCTGTTAGCTGGCTCTTGTACCTACTGCCCCAGTGTGTCTCTGCTCACTGATTTCCGTGCACATTCCCCTGCTTGTCACTGTTAGCTGGCTCTTGCACCAACTGCCTTATGTGTGTCTCTGCTCAGTGATTTCCGTGCACATTCACCGGCTTGTCCCTGTTAGCTGGCTCTTGTACCTACTGCCCCAGTGTGTCTCTGCTCAGTGATTTCAGTGCACATTCCCCTGCTTGTCCCTGTTAGCTGGCTCTTGCACCTACTGCCCCAGTGTGTCTCTGCTCACTGATTTCCGTGCACATTCCCCTGCTTGTCCCTGTTAGCTGGCTCTTGCACCTACTGCCCCAGTGTGTCTCTGCTCACTGATATCCGTGCACATTCCCCTTCTTGTCCCTGTTAGCTGGCTCGTGTACCTACTGTCCCAGTGTGTCTCAGCTTACTGATTTCCGTGCACATTCCCCTGCTTGTCCCAGTTAGCTGGCTCGTGTACCAACTGCCCCAATGTGTCTCTGCTCACTGTTTTCCGTGCACATTCCCCTGCTTGTCCCTGTTAGCTGGCTCTTGTACCTACTGCCCCAGTGTGTCTCTGCTCACTGATTTCCGTGCACATTCCCCTGCTTGTCCCTGTTAGCTGGCTCTTGTACCTACTGCCCCAGTGTGTCTCTGCTCAGTGATTTCCGTGCACATTCCCCTGCTTGTCCCTGTTAGCTGGCTCTTGTACCTACTGCCCCAGTGTGTCTCTGCCCAGTGATTTCCGTGAACATTCCCCTGCTTGTCCCTGTAAGCTGGCTCTTGTACCTACTTCCCCAGTGTGTCTCTGCTCACTGATTTCCGTGCACATTCCCCTGCTTGTCCCTGTTAGCTGGCTCTTGTACCTACTGCCCCAGTGTGTCTCTGCTCACTAATTTCCGTGCACATTCCCCTGCTTGTCCCTGTTAGCTGGCTCTTGCACCAACTGCCCCAGTGTGTCTCTGCTCAGTGATTTCCGTGCACATTCCCCTGCTTGTCCCTGTTAGCTGGCTCTTGCACCTACTGCCCCAGTGTGTCTCTGCTCAGTGATTTCCGTGCACATTCCCCTGCTTGTCCTTGTTAGCTGGCTCGTGTACCTACTGCCCCAGTGTGTCTCTGCTCAGTGATTTGTGTACACATTGTCCCTGCTCGTCCCTGTTCTTTGGCTCCTGTACAAACTGCCCTGGTGTGCCTCAGCTCAGTGATTTCCGTGCACATTCCCCTGCTCGTCCCTGTTAGCTGGCTCTTGTACCTACTGCCCCAGTGTGTCTCTGCTCACTGATTTCCGTGCACATTCCCCTGCTTGTCCCTGTTAGCTGGCTCTTGCACCACCTGCCCCAGTGTGTCTCTGTTCAGTGATTTCCGGTTACATTCCCCTGCTTGTCCCTGTTAGCTGGCTCTTGCACCTACTGCCCCAGTGTGTCTCTGCTCAGTGATTTCCGTGCACATTCCCCTGCTTGTCCTTGTTAGCTGGCTCGTGTACCTACTGCCCCAGTGTGTCTCTGCTCAGTGATTTCCGTGCACATTCACCTGCTTGTCCCTGTTAGCTGGCTCTTGTACCTACTGCCCCAGTGTGTCTCTGCTCAGTGATTTCAGTGCACATTCCCCTGCTTGTCCCTGTTAGTTGGCTCTTGCACCTACGGCCCCAGTGTGTCTCTGCTCACTGATTTCCGTGCACATTCCCCTGCTTGTCCCTGTTAGCTGGCTCTTGCACCTACTGCCCCAGTGTGTCTCTGCTCACTGATATCCGTGCACATTCCCCTGCTTGTCCCTGTTAGCTGGCTCATGTACCTACTGCCCCAGTGTGTCTCAGCTCACTGATTTCCGTGCACATTCCCCTGCTTGTCCCTGTTAGCTGGCTCGTGTACCAACTGCCCCAGTGTGTCTCTGCTCACTGTTTTCCGTGCACATTCCCCTGCTTGTCCCTGTTAGCTGGCTCTTGTACCTACTGCCCCAGTGTGTCTCTGCTCACTGATTTCCGTGCACATTCCCCTGCTTGTCCCTGTTAGCTGGCTCTTGTACCTACTGCCCCAGTGTGTCTCTGCTCAGTGATTTCCGTGCACATTCCCCTGCTTGTCCCTGTTAGCTGGCTCTTGTACCTACTGCCCCAGTGTGTCTCTGCCCAGTGATTTCCGTGCACATTCCCCTGCTTGTCCCTGTAAGCTGGCTCTTGTACCTACTTCCCCAGTGTGTCTCTGCTCACTGATTTCCGTGCACATTCCCCTGCTTGTCCCTGTCAGCTGGCTCTTGTACCAACTGCCCCAGTGTGTCTCTGCTCACTGATTTCCGTGCACATTCCCCTGCTTGTCCCTGTTAGCTGGCTCTTGTACCTACTGCCCCAGTGTGTCTCTGCTCAATGATTTCCGTGCACATTCCCCTGCTTGTCCCTGTTAGCTGGCTCTTGTACCTACTGCCCCAGTGTGTCTCTGCCCAGTGATTTCCGTGCACATTCCCCTGCTTGTCCCTGTAAGCTGGCTCTTGTACCTACTTCCCCAGTGTGTCTCTGCCCAGTGATTTCCGTGCACATTCCCCTGCTTGTCCCTGTAAGCTGGCTCTTGTACCTACTTCCCCAGTGTGTCTCTGCTCACTGATTTCCGTGCACATTCCCCTGCTTTTCCCTGTTAGCTGGCTCTTGTACCTACTGCCCCAGTTTGTCTATGCTCAGTGATTTCCGTGCACATTCCCCTGCTTGTCCCTCTAAGCTGGCTCTTGTACCTACTGCCCCAGTGTGTCTCTGCTCAGTGACTTCCGTGCACATTCCCCTGCTTGTCCCTGTTAGCTGGCTCGTGTACCTACTGCCTCAGTGTGTCTCTGCTCAGTGATTTCCGTGCACATTCCCCTGCTTGTCCCTGTTAGCTGGCTCTTGCACCTACTGCCCCAGTGTGTCTCTGCTCACTGATATCCGTGCACATTCCCCTGTTTGTCCCTGTTAGCTGGCTCGTGTACCTACTGCCCCAGTGTGTCTCAGCTCACTGATTTCCGTGCACATTCCCCTGCTTGTCCCTGTTAGCTGGCTCATGTACCTACTGCCCCAGTGTGTCTCTGCTCACTGTTTTCCGTGCACATTCCCCTGCTTGTCCCAGTTAGCTGGCTCTTGTACCTACTGCCCCAGTGTGTCTCTGCTCACTGATTTCCGTGCACATTCCCCTGCTTGTCCCTGTTAGCTGGCTCTTGTACCTACTGCCCCAGTGTGTCTCTGCTCAGTGGTTTCCGTGCACATTCCCCTGCTTGTCCCTGTTAGCTGGCTCTTGTATCTACTGCCCCAGTGTGTCTCTGCCCAGTGATTTCCGTGCACATTCCCCTGCTTGTCCCTGTAAGCTGGCTCTTGTACCTACTTCCCCAGTGTGTCTCTGCTCACTGATTTCTGTGCACATTCCCCTGATTGTCCCTGTTAGCTGGCTCTTGTACCAACTGCCCCAGTGTGTGTCTGCTCACTGATTTCCGTGCAGATTCCCCTGCTTGTCCCTGTTAGCTGGCTCTTGTACCTACTGCCCCAGTGTGTCTCTGCTCAGTGATTTCCGTGCACATTCCCCTGCTTGTCCATGTTAGCTGGCTCTTGTACCTACTGCCCCAGTGTGTCTCTGCCCAGTGATTTCCGTGCACATTCCCCTGCTTGTCCCTGTAAGCTGGCTCTTGTACCTACTTCCCCAGTGTGTCTCTGCTCACTGATTTCCGTGCACATTCCCCTGCTTTTCCCTGTTAGCTGGCTCTTGTACCTACTGCCCCAGTTTGTCTATGCTCAGTGATTTCCGTGCACATTCCCCTGCTTGTCCCTGTTATCTGGCTCTTGTACCTACTGCCCCAGTGTGTCTCTGCTCAGTGACTTCCGTGCACATTCCCCTGCTTGTCCCTGTTAGCTGGCTCGTGTACCTACTGCCTCAGTGTGTCTCTGCTCAGTGATTTCCGTGCACATTCCCCTGCTTGTCCCTGTTAGATGGCTCGTGTACCTACTGCCCCAGTGTGTCTCTGCTCAGTGATTTCCGTGCACATTCCTCTGCTTGTCCCTGTTAGCTGGCTCTTGTAGCTACTGCCCCAGTGTGTCTCTGCTCAGTGATTTCCGTGCACATTCACCTGATTGTCCCTGTTAGCTGGCTCTTGTACCTACTGCCCCAGTGTGTCTCTGCTCAGTGATTTGTGTACACATTGTCCCTGCTCGTCCCTGTTCTTTGGCTCCTGTACAAACTGCCCTGGTGTGCCTCAGCTCAGTGATTTCCGTGCACATTCCCCTGCTTGTCCCTGTTAGCTGGCTCTTGTACCTACTGCCCCAGTGTGTCTCTGCGCACTGATTTCCGTGCACATTCCCCTGCTTGTCCCTGTTAGCTGGCTCTTGTACCTACTGCCCCAGTGTGTCTCTGCTCACTGATTTCCGTGCACATTCCCCTGCTTGTCCCTGTTAGCTGGCTCTTGAACCTACTGCCCCAGTGTGTCTCTGCTCAGTGATTTCCGTGCACATTCCCCTGCTTGTCCCTGTTAGCTGGCTCTTGTACCTACTGCCCCAGTGTGTCTCTGCTCAGTGACTTCCGTGCACATTCCCCTGCCTGTCCCTGTTAGCTGGCTCGTGTACCTACTGCCCCAGTGTGTCTCTGCTGCCTGTCCCTGTTAGTTGGCTCGTGTACTTACTGCCCCAGTGTGTCTCTGCTCAGTGATTTCCGTGCACATTCCCCTGCTTGTCCCTGTTAGCTGGCTCTTGTACCTACTGCCCCAGTGTGTCTCTGCTCAGTGATTTCCGTGCGCATTCCCCTGCTTGTCCCTGTTAGCTGGATCTTGTACCTACTGCCCCAGTGTGTCTCTGCTCACTGATTTCTGTGCTAATTCCCCTGCTTGTCCCTGTTAGCTGGCTCTTGCACCTACTGCCCAGTGTGTCTCTGCTCACTGATATCCGTGCACATTCCCCTGCTTGTCCCTGTTAGCTGGCTCGTGTACCTACTGCCCCAGTGTGTCTCTGCCCAGTGATTTCCGTGCACATTCCCCTGCTTGTCCCTGTTAGCTGTCTCTTGTACCTACTGCCCCAGTGTGTCTCTGCTCACTGATTTCCGTGCACATTCCCCTGCTTGTCCCTGTTAGCTGGCTCTTGTACCTACTGCCCCAGTGTGTCTATTCTCAGTGATTTCCGTGCACATTCCCCTGCTTGTCCATGTTAGCTGGCTCTTGTACCTACTGCCCCAGTGTGTCTCTGCTCAGTGACTTCCGTGCACATTCCCCTGCTTGTCCCTGTTAGCTGGCTCGTGTACCTACTGCCCCAGTGTGTGTCTGCTCAGTGATTTCCGTGCACATTCCCCTGCTTGTCCCTGTTAGCTGGCTCGTGTACCTACTGCCCCAGTGTGTCTCTGCTCAGTGATTTCCGTGCACATTCCCCTGCTTGTCCCTGTTAGCTGGCTCTTGTACCTACTGCCCCAGTGTGTCTCTGCTCAGTGACTTCCGTGCACATTCCCCTGCTTGTCCCTGTTAGCTGGCTCTTGTACCTACTCCCCCAGTGTGTCTCTGCCCAGTGATTTCCGTGCACATTCCCCTGCTTGTCCCTGTAAGCTGGCTCTTGTACCTACTTCCCCAGTGTGTCTCTGCTCACTGATTTCCGTGCACATTCCCCTGCTTTTCCCTGTCAGCTGGCTCTTGTACCTACTGCCCCAGTTTGTCTATGCTCAGTGGTTTCCGTGCACATTCCCCTGCTTGTCCCTGTTAGCTGACTCTTGTACCTACTGCCCCAGTGTGTCTCTGCTCAGTGACTTCTGTGCACATTCCCCTGCTTGTCCCTGTTAGCTGGCGCGTGTACCTACTGCCCCAGTGTGTCTCTGCTCAGTGATTTCCTTGCACATTCCCCTGCTTGTCCCTGTTAGCTGGCTCGTGTACCTACTGCCCCAGTGTGTCTCTGCTCAGTGATTTCCGTGCACATTCCCCTGCTTGTCCCTGTTAGCTGGCTCTTGTAGCTACTGCCCCAGTGTGTCTCTGCTCAGTGATTTCCGTGCACATTCACCTGCTTGTCCCTGTTAGCTGGCTCTTGTACCTACTGCCCCAGTGTGTCTCTGCTCAGTGATTTGTGTACACATTGTCCCTGCTCGTCCCTGTTCTTTGGCTCCTGTACAAACTGCCCTGGTGTGCCTCAGCTCAGTGATTTCCGTGCACATTCCCCTGCTTGTCCCTGTTACCTGGCTCTTGTACCTACTGCCCCAGTGTGTCTCTGCACACTGATTTCCGTGCACATTCCCCTGCTTGTCCCTGTTAGCTGGCTCTTGTACCTACTGCCCCAGTATGTCTCTGCTCACTGATTTCGGTGCACATTCCCCTGCTTGTCCCTGTTAGCTGGCTCTTGTACCTACTGCCCCAGTGTGTCTCTGCTCAGTGATTTCCGTGCACATTCCCCTGCTTGTCCCTGTTAGCTGGCTCTTGTACCTACTGCCCCAGTGTGTCTCTGCTCAGTGACTTCCGTGCACATTCCCCTGCCTGTCCCTGTTAGCTGGCTCGTGTACCTACTGCCGCAGTGTGTCTCTGCTGCCTGTCCCTGTTAGTTGGCTCGTGTACTTACTGCCCCAGTGTGTCTCTGCTCACTGATTTCCGTGCACATTCCCCTGCTTGTCCCTGTTAGCTGGCTCTTGCACCAACAGCCCCAGTGTGTCTCTGCTCAGTGATTTCCGTGCACATTCCCCTGCTTGTCCCTGTTAGCTGGCTCTTGCACCTACTGCCCAGTGTGTCTCTGCTCACTGATATCCGTGCACATTCCCCTGCTTGTCCCTGTTAGCTGGCTCGTGTACCTACTGCCCCAGTGTGTCTCTGCTCACTGATTTCCGTGCACATTCCCCTGCTTGTCCCTGTTAGCTGGCTCTTGTACCTACTGCCCCAGTGTGTCTCTGCCCAGTGATTTCCGTGCACATTCCCCTGCTTGTCCCTGTTAGCTGGCTCTTGTACCTACTGCCCCAGTGTGTCTCTGCTCACTGATTTCCGTGCACATTCCCCTGCTTGTCCCTGTTAGCTGGCTCTTGTACCTACTGCCCCAGTGTGTCTATTCTCAGTGATTTCCGTGCACATTCCCCTGCTTATCCCTGTTAGCTGGCTCTTGTACCTACTGCCCCAGTGTGTCTCTGCTCAGTGACTTCCGTGCACATTCCCCTGCTTGTCCCTGTTAGCTGGCTCGTGTACCTACTGCCCTAGTGTGTCTCTGCTCAGTGATTTCCGTGCACATTCCCCTGCTTGTCCCTGTTAGCTGGCTGTTGTACCTACTGCCCCAGTGTGTCTCTGCTCAGTGATTTCTGTGCACATTCCCCTGCTTGTCCTTCTGTTAGCTGGCTCTTGTACCTACTGCCCCAGTGTGTCTCTGCTCAGTGACTTCCGTGCACATTCCCCTGCCTGTCCCTGTTAGCTGGCTCGTGTACCTACTCCCCCAGTGTTTCTCTGCTCAGTGACTTCCGTGCACATTCCCCTGCCTGTCCCTGTTAGCTGGCTCATGTACCTACTGCCCCAGTGTGTCTCTTCTCACTGATTTCCGTGCACATTCCCCTGCTTGTCCCTGTAGCTGGCTCTTGCACCAACTGCCCCAGTGTGTCTCTGCTCAGTGATTTGCGTGCACATTCCCCTGCTTGTCCCTGTTAGCTGGCTCTTGCCCCTACTGCCCCAGTGTGTCTCTGCTCAGTGATTTCCGTGCACATTCCCCTGCTTGTCCCTGTTAGCTGGCTCGTGTACCTACTGCCCCAGTGTGTCTCTGCTCAGTGATTTCCGTGCACATTCCCCTGCTTGTCCCTGTTAGCTGGCTCTTGTACCTACTGCCTCAGTGTGTCTCTGCTCTGTGATTTCCGTGCACATTCCCCTGCTTGTCCCTGTTAGCTGGCTCTTGTACCTACTGCCCCAGTGTGTCTCTGCTCAGTGATTTCCGTGCACATTCCCCTGCTTGTCCCTGTTAGCTGGCTCTTGCACCTACTGCCCCAGAGTGTCTCTGCTCACTGATTTCCGTGCACATTTCCCTGCTTGTCCCTGTTAGCTGGCTCTTGCACCTACTGCCCCAGTGTGTCTCTGCTCACTGATATCTGTGCACATTCCCCTGCTTGTCCCTGTTAGCTGGCTCGTGTACCTACTGCCCCAGTGTGTCTCTGCTCACTGATTTCCGTGCACATTCCCCTGCTTGTCCCTGTTAGCTGGCTTGTGTACCTACTGTCCCAGTGTGTCTCTGCTCACTGATTTCCGTGCACATTCCCCTGCTTGTCCCTGTTATCTGGCTCTTGTACCTACTGCCCCAGTGTGTCTCTGCTCAGTGATTTCCGTGCACATTCCCCTGCTTGTCCCTGTTAGCTGGCTCTTGTACCTACTGCCCCAGTGTGTCTCTGCCCAGTGATTTCCGTGCACATTCCCCTGCTTGTCCCTGTTAGCTGGCTCTTGTACCTACTGCCCCAGTGTGTCTCTGCTCACTGATTTCCGTGCACATTCCCCTGCTTGTCCCTGTTAGCTGGCTCTTGTACCTACTGCCGCAGTGTGTCTATTCTCAGTGATTTCCGTGCACATTCCCCTGCTTGTCCCTGTTAGCTGGCTCTTGTACCTACTGCCCCAGTGTGTCTCTGCTCAGTGACTTCCGTGCACATTCCCCTGCTTGTCCCTGTTAGCTGGCTTTTGCACCTACTGCCCCAGTGTGTCTCTGCTCACTGATTTCTGTGCACATTCCCCTGCTTGTCCCTATTAGCTGGCTCTTGCACCTACTGCCCCAGTGTGTCTCTGCTCAGTGATTTCCGTGCACATTCCCCTGCTTGTCCCTGTTAGCTGGCTCTTGTACCTACTGCCCCAGTGTGTCTCTGCCCAGTGATTTCCGTGCACATTCCCCTGCTTGTCCCTGTTAGCTGGCTCTTGTACCTACTGCCCCAGTGTGTCTCTGCTCACTGATTTCCGTGCACATTCCCCTGCTTGTCCCTGTTAGCTGGCTCTTGTACCTACTGCCGCAGTGTGTCTATTCTCAGTGATTTCCGTGCACATTCCCCTGCTTGTCCCTGTTAGCTGGCTCTTGTACCTACTGCCCCAGTGTGTCTCTGCTCAGTGACTTCCGTGCACATTCCCCTGCTTGTCCCTGTTAGCTGGCTTTTGCACCTACTGCCCCAGTGTGTCTCTGCTCACTGATTTCCGTGCACATTCCCCTGCTTGTCCCTATTAGCTGGCTCTTGCACCTACTGCCCCAGTGTGTCTCTGCTCACTGATATCCGTGCACATTCCCCTGCTTGTCCCTGTTAGCTGGCTCGTGTACCTACTACCCCAGTGTGTCTCAGCTCACTGATTTCCGTGCACATTCCCCTGCTTGTCCCTGTTAGCTGGCTCGTGTACCTACTGCCCCAGTGTGTCTCTGCTCACTGTTTTCCGTGCACATTCCCCTGCTTGTCCCTGTTAGCTGGCTCTTGTACCTACTGCCCCAGTGTGTCTCTGCTCAGTGATTTCCGTGCACATTCCCCTGCTTGTCCCTATTAGCTGGCTCGTGTACCTACTGCCCAAGTGTGTCTCTGCTCAGTGATTTCCGTAAACATTCCCCTGCTTGTCCCTGTTAGCTGGCTCTTGTACCTACTGCCCTAGTGTGTCTCTGCTCACTGATTTCTGTGCACATTCCCCTGCTTGTCCCTGTTAGCTGGCTCTTGTACCTACTGCCCCAGTCTGTCTCTGCTCAGTGACTTCCGTGCACATTCCCCTGCTTGTCCCTGTTAGCTGGCACTTGTACCTACTGCCCCAGTGTGTCTCTGCTCAGTGATTTCCGTGCACATTCCCCTGCTTGTCCCTGTTAGCTGGCTCTTGTACCTACTGCCCCAGTGTGTCTCTGCTCAGTGACTTCCGTGCACATTCCCCTGCCTGTCCCTGTTAGCTGTCTCGTGTACCTACTGCCCCAGTGTGTCTCTGCTCACTGATATCCGTGCACATTCCCCTGCTTGTCCCTGTTAGCTGGCTCGTGTACCTACTACCCCAGTGTGTCTCAGCTCACTGATTTCCGTGCACATTCCCCTGCTTGTCCCTGTTAGCTGGCTCTTGTACCTACTGCCCCAGTGTGTCTCTGCTCACTGATTTCCGTACACATTCCCCTGCTTGTCCCTGTTAGCTGGCTCTTGTACCTACTGCCCCAGTGTGTCTATTCTTAGTGATTTCCGTGCACATTCCCCTGCTTGTCCCTGCTAGCTGGCTCTTGTACCTACTGCCCCAGT
The DNA here is from genome assembly GCF_964204655.1 of Triturus cristatus. Lineage (NCBI taxonomy): Eukaryota > Metazoa > Chordata > Amphibia > Caudata > Salamandridae > Triturus > Triturus cristatus. The sequence goes on along the minus strand of NW_028187811.1, from coordinate 746,446 downwards.
GTGTCTATTCTTAGTGATTTCCGTGCACATTCCCCTGCTTGTCCCTGCTAGCTGGCTCTTGTACCTACTGCCCCAGTGTGTCTCTGCTCAGTGACTTCCGTGCACATTCCCCTGCTTGTCCCTGTTAGCTGGCTCGTGTACCTACTGCCCCAGTGTGTCTCTGCTCACTGATTTCCGTGCACATTCCCCTGCTTGTCCCTGTTAGCTGGCTCGTGTACCTACTGCCCCAGTGTGTCTCTGCTCAGTGATTTCCTTGCACATTCCCCTGCTTGTCCCTGTTAGCTGGCTCTTGTACCTACTGCCCCAGTGTGTCTCTGATCACTGATTTCCGTGCACATTCCCCTGCTTGTCCCTGTTAGCTGGCTCTTGTACCTACTGCCCCAGTGTGTCTCTGTTCAGTGACTTCCGTGCACATTCCCCTGCTTGTCCCTGTTAGCTGGCTCTTGTACCTACTGCCCCAGTGTGTCTCTGCTCAGTGATTTCCGTGCACATTCCCCTGCTTGTCCCTGTTAGCTGGCTCTTGTACCTACTGCCCCAGTGTGTCTCTGCTCAGTGATTTGTGTACACATTGTCCCTGCTCGTCCCTGTTCTTTGGCTCCTGTACAAACTGCCCTGGTGTGCCTCAGCTCAGTGATTTCTGTGCACATTCCCCTGCTTGTCCCTGTTAGCTGGCTCTTGTACCTACTGCCCCAGTGTGTCTCTGCTCACTGATTTCCGTGCACATTCCCCTGCTTGTCCCTGTTAGCTGGCTGTTGTACCTACTGCCCCAGTGTGTCTCTGCTCACTTATTTCCGTGCACATTCCCCTGCTTGTCCCTGTTAGCTGGCTCTTGTACCTACTGCCCCAGTGTGTCTCTGCTCAGTGATTTCTGTGCACATTCCCCTGCTTGTCCCTCTGTTAGCTGGCTCTTGTACCTACTGCCCCAGTGTGTCTCTGCTCAGTGACTTCCGTGCACATTCCCCTGCCTGTCCCTGTTAGCTGGCTCGTGTACCTACTCACCCAGTGTGTCTCTGCTCAGTGACTTCCGTGCACATTCCCCTGCCTGTCCCTGTTAGCTGGCTCGTGTACCTACTGTCCCAGTGTGTCTCTTCTCACTGATTTCCGTGCACATTCCCCTGCTTGTCCCTGTTAGCTGGCTCTTGCACCAACTGCCCCAGTGTGTCTCTGCTCAGTGATTTCCGTGCACATTCCCCTGCTTGTCCCTGTTAGCTGGCTCTTGCCCCTACTGCCCCAGTGTGTCTCTGCTCAGTGATTTCCGTGCACATTCCCATGCTTGTCCCTGTTAGCTGGCTCGTGTACCTACTGCCCCAGTGTGTCTCTGCTCAGTGATTTCCGTGCACATTCCCCTGCTTGTCCCTGTTAGCTGGCTCTTGTACCTACTGCCTCAGTGTGTCTCTGATCACTGATTTCCGTGCACATTCCCCTGCTTGTCCCTGTTAGCTGGCTCTTGTACCTACTGCCCCAGTGTGTCTCTGTTCAGTGACTTCCGTGCACATTCCCCTGCTTGTCCCTGTTAGCTGGCTCTTGTACCTACTGCCCCAGTGTGTCTCTGCTCAGTGATTTCCGTGCACATTCCCCTGCTTGTCCCTGTTAGCTGGCTCTTGTACCTACTGCCCCAGTGTGTCTCTGCTCAGTGATTTGTGTACACATTGTCCCTGCTCGTCCCTGTTCTTTGGCTCCTGTACAAACTGCCCTGGTGTGCCTCAGCTCAGTGATTTCTGTGCACATTCCCCTGCTTGTCCCTGTTAGCTGGCTCTTGTACCTACTGCCCCAGTGTGTCTCTGCTCACTGATTTCCGTGCACATTCCCCTGCTTGTCCCTGTTAGCTGGCTGTTGTACCTACTGCCCCAGTGTGTCTCTGCTCACTTATTTCCGTGCACATTCCCCTGCTTGTCCCTGTTAGCTGGCTCTTGTACCTACTGCCCCAGTGTGTCTCTGCTCAGTGATTTCTGTGCACATTCCCCTGCTTGTCCCTCTGTTAGCTGGCTCTTGTACCTACTGCCCCAGTGTGTCTCTGCTCAGTGACTTCCGTGCACATTCCCCTGCCTGTCCCTGTTAGCTGGCTCGTTTACCTACTCACCCAGTGTGTCTCTGCTCAGTGATTTGTGTACACATTGTCCCTGCTCGTCCCTGTTCTTTGGCTCCTGTACAAACTGCCCTGGTGTGCCTCAGCTCAGTGATTTCTGTGCACATTCCCCTGCCTGTCCCTGTTAGCTGGCTGTTGTACCTACTGCCCCAGTGTGTCTCTGCTCACTTATTTCCGTGCACATTCCCCTGCTTGTCCCTGTTAGCTGGCTCTTGTACCTACTGTCCCAGTGTGTCTCTTCTCACTGATTTCCGTGCACATTCCCCTGCTTGTCCCTGTTAGCTGGCTCTTGCACCAACTGCCCCAGTGTGTCTCTGCTCAGTGATTTCCGTGCACATTCCCCTGCTTGTCCCTGTTAGCTGGCTCTTGCCCCTACTGCCCCAGTGTGTCTCTGCTCAGTGATTTCCGTGCACATTCCCATGCTTGTCCCTGTTAGCTGGCTCGTGTACCTACTGCCCCAGTGTGTCTCTGCTCAGTGATTTCCGTGCACATTCCCCTGCTTGTCCCTATTAGCTGGCTCTTGTACCTACTGCCTCAGTGTGTCTCTGCTCAGTGATTTCCGTGCACATTCCCCTGCTTGTCCCTGTTAGCTGGCTCTTGTACCTACTGCCCCAGTGTGTCTCTGCTCAGTGATTTCCGTGCACATTCCCCTGCTTGTCCCTGTTAGCTGGCTCTTGCACCTACTGCCCAGTGTGTCTCTACTCACTGATTTCGGTGCACATTCCCCTGCTTGTCCCTGTTAGCTGGCTCTTGCACCTACTGCCCCAGTGTGTCTCTGCTCACTGATTTCTGTGCACATTTCCCTGCTTGTCCCTGTTAGCTGGCTCTTGCACCTACTGCCCCAGTGTGTCTCTGCTCACTGATATCCGTGCACATTCCCCTGCTTGTCCCTGTTAGCTGGATCATGTACCTACTGTCCCAGTGTGTCTCTGCTCACTGATTTCCGTGCACATTCCCCTGCTTGTCCCTGTTATCTGGCTCTTGTACCTACTGCCCCAGTGTGTCTCTGCTCAGTGATTTCCGTGCACATTCCCCTGCTTGTCCCTATTAGCTGGCTCTTGTACCTACTGCCCCAGTGTGTCTCTGCCCAGTGATTTCCGTGCACATTCCCCTGCTTGTCCCTGTTAGCTAGCTCTTGTACCTACTGCCCCAGTGTGTCTCTGCTCACTGATTTCCGTGCACATTCCCCTGCTTGTCCCTGTTAGCTGGCTCTTGTACCTACTGCCGCAGTGTGTCTATTCTCAGTGATTTCCGTGCACATTCCCCTGCTTGTCCCTGTTAGCTGGCTCTTGTACCTACTGCCCCAGTGTGTCTCTGCTCAGTGACTTCCGTGCACATTCCCCTGCTTGTCCCTGTTAGCTGGCTCTTGCACCTACTGCCCCAGTGTGTCTCTGCTCACTGATTTCCGTGCACATTCCCCTGCTTGTCCCTGTTAGCTGGCTCGTGTACCTACTGCCCCAGTGTGTCTCTGCTCACTGATTTCCGTGCACATTCCCCTGCTTGTCCCTGTTAGCTGGCTCTTGTACCTACTGCCGCAGTGTGTCTATTCTCACTGATTTCCGTGCACATTCCCCTGCTTGTCCCTGTTAGCTGGCTCTTGTACCTACTGCCCCAGTGTGTCTCTGCCCAGTGATTTCCGTGCACATTCCCCTGCTTGTCCCTGTTAGCTGGCTCTTGTACCTACTGCCCCAGTGTGTCTCTGCTCACTGATTTCCGTGCACATTCCCCTGCTTGTCCCTGTTAGCTGGCTCTTGTACCTACTGCCCCAGTGTGTCTATTCTCAGTGATTTCCGTGCACATTCCCCTGCTTATCCCTGTTAGCTGGCTCTTGTACCTACTGCCCCAGTGTGTCTCTGCTCAGTGACTTCCGTGCACATTCCCCTGCTTGTCCCTGTTAGCTGGCTCGTGTACCTACTGCCCCAGTGTGTCTCTGCTCAGTGATTTCCGTGCACATTCCCCTGCTTGTCCCTGTTAGCTGGCTCGTGTACCTACTGCCCTAGTGTGTCTCTGCTCAGTGATTTCCGTGCACATTCCCCTGCTTGTCCCTGTTAGCTGGCTGTTGTACCTACTGCCCCAGTGTGTCTCTGCTCAGTGATTTCTGTGCACATTCCCCTGCTTGTCCTTCTGTTAGCTGGCTCTTGTACCTACTCCCCCAGTGTTTCTCTGCTCAGTGACTTCCGTGCACATTCCCCTGCCTGTCCCTGTTAGCTGGCTCGTGTACCTACTGCCCCAGTGTGTCTCTTCTCACTGATTTCCGTGCACATTCCCCTGCTTGTCCCTGTAGCTGGCTCTTGCACCAACTGCCCCAGTGTGTCTCTGCTCAGTGATTTGCGTGCACATTCCCCTGCTTGTCCCTGTTAGCTGGCTCTTGCCCCTACTGCCCCAGTGTGTCTCTGCTCAGTGATTTCCGTGCACATTCCCCTGCTTGTCCCTGTTAGCTGGCTCGTGTACCTACTGCCCCAGTGTGTCTCTGCTCAGTGATTTCCGTGCACATTCCCCTGCTTGTCCCTGTTAGCTGGCTCTTGTACCTACTGCCTCAGTGTGTCTCTGCTCAGTGATTTCCGTGCACATTCCCCTGCTTGTCCCTGTTAGCTGGCTCTTGTACCTACTGCCCCAGTGTGTCTCTGCTCAGTGATTTCCGTGCACATTCCCCTGCTTGTCCCTGTTAGCTGGCTCTTGCACCTACTGCCCCAGAGTGTCTCTGCTCACTGATTTCCGTGCACATTTCCCTGCTTGTCCCTGTTAGCTGGCTCTTGCACCTACTGCCCCAGTGTGTCTCTGCTCACTGATATCCGTGCACATTCCCCTGCTTGTCCCTGTTAGCTGGCTCGTGTACCTACTGCCCCAGTGTGTCTCTGCTCACTGATTTCCGTGCACATTCCCCTGCTTGTCCCTGTTAGCTGGCTTGTGTACCTACTGTCCCAGTGTGTCTCTGCTCACTGATTTCCGTGCACATTCCCCTGCTTGTCCCTGTTATCTGGCTCTTGTACCTACTGCCCCAGTGTGTCTCTGCTCAGTGATTTCCGTGCACATTCCCCTGCTTGTCCCTGTTAGCTGGCTCTTGTACCTACTGCCCCAGTGTGTCTCTGCCCAGTGATTTCCGTGCACGTTCCCCTGCTTGTCCCTGTTAGCTGGCTCTTGTACCTACTGCCCCAGTGTGTCTCTGCTCACTGATTTCCGTGCACATTCCCCTGCTTGTCCCTGTTAGCTGGCTCTTGTACCTACTGCCGCAGTGTGTCTATTCTCAGTGATTTCCGTGCACATTCCCCTGCTTGTCCCTGTTAGCTGGCTCTTGTACCTACTGCCCCAGTGTGTCTCTGCTCACTGATTTCCGTACACATTCCCCTGCTTGTCCCTGTTAGCTGGCTCTTGTACCTACTGCCCCAGTGTGTCTATTCTTAGTGATTTCCGTGCACATTCCCCTGCTTGTCCCTGCTAGCTGGCTCTTGTACCTACTGCCCCAGTGTGTCTATTCTTAGTGATTTCCGTGCACATTCCCCTGCTTGTCCCTGCTAGCTGGCTCTTGTACCTACTGCCCCAGTGTGTCTCTGCTCAGTGACTTCCGTGCACATTCCCCTGCTTGTCCCTGTTAGCTGGCTCGTGTACCTACTGCCCCAGTGTGTCTCTGCTCACTGATTTCCGTGCACATTCCCCTGCTTGTCCCTGTTAGCTGGCTCGTGTACCTACTGCCCCAGTGTGTCTCTGCTCAGTGATTTCCTTGCACATTCCCCTGCTTGTCCCTGTTAGCTGGCTCTTGTACCTACTGCCCCAGTGTGTCTCTGATCACTGATTTCCGTGCACATTCCCCTGCTTGTCCCTGTTAGCTGGCTCTTGTACCTACTGCCCCAGTGTGTCTCTGTTCAGTGACTTCCGTGCACATTCCCCTGCTTGTCCCTGTTAGCTGGCTCTTGTACCTACTGCCCCAGTGTGTCTCTGCTCAGTGATTTCCGTGCACATTCCCCTGCTTGTCCCTGTTAGCTGGCTCTTGTACCTACTGCCCCAGTGTGTCTCTGCTCAGTGATTTGTGTACACAGTGTCCCTGCTCGTCCCTGTTCTTTGGCTCCTGTACAAACTGCCCTGGTGTGCCTCAGCTCAGTGATTTCTGTGCACATTCCCCTGCTTGTCCCTGTTAGCTGGCTCTTGTACCTACTGCCCCAGTGTGTCTCTGCTCACTGATTTCCGTGCACATTCCCCTGCTTGTCCCTGTTAGCTGGCTGTTGTACCTACTGCCCCAGTGTGTCTCTGCTCACTTATTTCCGTGCACATTCCCCTGCTTGTCCCTGTTAGCTGGCTCTTGTACCTACTGCCCCAGTGTGTCTCTGCTCAGTGATTTCTGTGCACATTCCCCTGCTTGTCCCTCTGTTAGCTGGCTCTTGTACCTACTGCCCCAGTGTGTCTCTGCTCAGTGACTTCCATGCACATTCCCCTGCCTGTCCCTGTTAGCTGGCTCGTGTACCTACTCACCCAGTGTGTCTCTGCTCAGTGACTTCCGTGCACATTCCCCTGCCTGTCCCTGTTAGCTGGCTCGTGTACCTACTGTCCCAGTGTGTCTCTTCTCACTGATTTCCGTGCACATTCCCCTGCTTGTCCCTGTTAGCTGGCTCTTGCACCAACTGCCCCAGTGTGTCTCTGCTCAGTGATTTCCGTGCACATTCCCCTGCTTGTCCCTGTTAGCTGGCTCTTGCCCCTACTGCCCCAGTGTGTCTCTGCTCAGTGATTTCCGTGCACATTCCCATGCTTGTCCCTGTTAGCTGGCTCGTGTACCTACTGCCCCAGTGTGTCTCTGCTCAGTGATTTCCGTGCACATTCCCCTGCTTGTCCCTGTTAGCTGGCTCTTGTACCTACTGCCTCAGTGTGTCTCTGATCACTGATTTCCGTGCACATTCCCCTGCTTGTCCCTGTTAGCTGGCTCTTGTACCTACTGCCCCAGTGTGTCTCTGTTCAGTGACTTCCGTGCACATTCCCCTGCTTGTCCCTGTTAGCTGGCTCTTGTACCTACTGCCCCAGTGTGTCTCTGCTCAGTGATTTCCGTGCACATTCCCCTGCTTGTCCCTGTTAGCTGGCTCTTGTACCTACTGCCCCAGTGTGTCTCTGCTCAGTGATTTGTGTACACATTGTCCCTGCTCGTCCCTGTTCTTTGGCTCCTGTACAAACTGCCCTGGTGTGCCTCAGCTCAGTGATTTCTGTGCACATTCCCCTGCTTGTCCCTGTTAGCTGGCTCTTGTACCTACTGCCCCAGTGTGTCTCTGCTCACTGATTTCCGTGCACATTCCCCTGCTTGTCCCTGTTAGCTGGCTGTTGTACCTACTGCCCCAGTGTGTCTCTGCTCACTTATTTCCGTGCACATTCCCCTGCTTGTCCCTGTTAGCTGGCTCTTGTACCTACTGCCCCAGTGTGTCTCTGCTCAGTGATTTCTGTGCACATTCCCCTGCTTGTCCCTCTGTTAGCTGGCTCTTGTACCTACTGCCCCAGTGTGTCTCTGCTCAGTGACTTCCGTGCACATTCCCCTGCCTGTCCCTGTTAGCTGGCTCGTGTACCTACTCACCCAGTGTGTCTCTGCTCAGTGACTTCCGTGCACATTCCCCTGCCTGTCCCTGTTAGCTGGCTCGTGTACCTACTGTCCCAGTGTGTCTCTTCTCACTGATTTCCGTGCACATTCCCCTGCTTGTCCCTGTTAGCTGGCTCTTGCACCAACTGCCCCAGTGTGTCTCTGCTCAGTGATTTCCGTGCACATTCCCCTGCTTGTCCCTGTTAGCTGGCTCTTGCCCCTACTGCCCCAGTGTGTCTCTGCTCAGTGATTTCCGTGCACATTCCCATGCTTGTCCCTGTTAGCTGGCTCGTGTACCTACTGCCCCAGTGTGTCTCTGCTCAGTGATTTCCGTGCACATTCCCCTGCTTGTCCCTGTTAGCTGGCTCTTGTACCTACTGCCTCAGTGTGTCTCTGCTCAGTGATTTCCGTGCACATTCCCCTGCTTGTCCCTGTTAGCTGGCTCTTGTACCTACTGCCCCAGTGTGTCTCTGCTCAGTGATTTCCGTGCACATTCCCCTGCTTGTCCCTGTTAGCTGGCTCTTGCACCTACTGCCCAGTGTGTCTCTACTCACTGATTTCGGTGCACATTCCCCTGCTTGTCCCTGTTAGCTGGCTCTTGCACCTACTGCCCCAGTGTGTCTCTGCTCACTGATTTCTGTGCACATTTCCCTGCTTGTCCCTGTTAGCTGGCTCTTGCACCTACTGCCCCAGTGTGTCTCTGCTCACTGATATCCGTGCACATTCCCCTGCTTGTCCCTGTTAGCTGGATCATGTACCTACTGTCCCAGTGTGTCTCTGCTCACTGATTTCCGTGCACATTCCCCTGCTTGTCCCTGTTATCTGGCTCTTGTACCTACTGCCCCAGTGTGTCTCTGCTCAGTGATTTCCGTGCACATTCCCCTGCTTGTCCCTATTAGCTGGCTCTTGTACCTACTGCCCCAGTGTGTCTCTGCCCAGTGATTTCCGTGCACATTCCCCTGCTTGTCCCTGTTAGCTGGCTCTTGTACCTACTGCCCCAGTGTGTCTCTGCTCACTGATTTCCGTGCACATTCCCCTGCTTGTCCCTGTTAGCTGGCTCTTGTACCTACTGCCGCAGTGTGTCTATTCTCAGTGATTTCCGTGCACATTCCCCTGCTTGTCCCTGTTAGCTGGCTCTTGTACCTACTGCCCCAGTGTGTCTCTGCTCAGTGACTTCCGTGCACATTCCCCTGCTTGTCCCTGTTAGCTGGCTCTTGCACCTACTGCCCCAGTGTGTCTCTGCTCACTGATTTCCGTGCACATTCCCCTGCTTGTCCCTATTAGCTGGCTCTTGCACCTACTGCCCCAGTGTGTCTCTGCTCACTGATATCCGTGCACATTCCCCTGCTTGTCCCTGTTAGCTGGCTCGTGTACCTACTACCCCAGTGTGTCTCAGCTCACTGATTTCCGTGCACATTCCCCTGCTTGTCCCTATTAGCTGGCTCGTGTACCAACTGCCCCAGTGTGTCTCTGCTCACTGTTTTCCGTGCACATTCCCCTGCTTGTCCCTGTTAGCTGGCTCTTGTACCTACTGCCCCAGTGTGTCTCTGCTCAGTGATTTCCGTGCACATTCCCCTGCTTGTCCCTGTTAGCTGGCTCGTGTACCTACTGCCCCAGTGTGTCTCTGCTCAGTGATTTCCGTAAACATTCCCCTGCTTGTCCCTGTTAGCTGGCTCTTGTACCTACTGCCCTAATGTGTCTCTGCTCACTGATTTCTGTGCACATTCCCCTGCTTGTCCCTGTTAGCTGGCTCTTGTACCTACTGCCCCAGTCTGTCTCTGCTCAGTGACTTCCGTGCACATTCCCCTGCTTGTCCCTGTTAGCTGGCACTTGTACCTACTGCCCCAGTGTGTCTCTGCTCAGTGATTTCCGTGCACATTCCCCTGCTTGTCCCTGTTAGTTGGCTCTAATACCTACTACCCCAGTGTGTCTCTGCTCAGTGATTTCCGTGCACATTCACCTGCTTGTCCCTGTTAGCTGGCTCTTGTACCTACTGCCCCAGTGTGTCTCTGCTCAGTGATTTGTGTACACATTGTCCCTGCTCGTCCCTGTTCTTTGGCTCCTGTACAAAATGCCCTGGTGTGCCTCAGCTCAGTGATTTTCGTGCACATTCCCCTGCTTGTCCCTGTAAGCTGGCTCTTGTACCTACTGCCCCAGTATGTCTCTGCACACTGATTTCCGTGCACATTCCCCTGCTTGTCCCTGTTAGCTGGCTCTTGTACCTACTGCCCCAGTGTGTCTCTGCTCACTGATTTCCGTGCACATTCCCCTGCTTATCCCTGTCAGCTGGCTCTTGTACCTACTGCCCCAGTGTGTCTCTGCTCAGTGACTTCCATGCACATTCCCCTGCCTGTCCCTGTTAGCTGGCTCGTGCACCTACTGCCCCAGTGTGTCTCTGCTGCCTGTCCCTGTTAGTTGGCTCGTGTAGTTACTGCCCCAGCGTGTCTCTGCTCACTGATTTCCGTGCACATTCCCCTGCTTGTCCCTGTTAGCTGGCTCTTGCACCAACTGCCCCAGTGTGTCTCTGCTCAGTGATTTCCGTGAACATTCCCCTGCTTGTCCCTGTTAGCTGGCTCTTGCACCTACTGTCCCAGTGTGTCTCTGCTCAGTGATATCCGTGCACATTCCCCTGCTTGTCCCTGTAAGCTGGCTCTTGTACCTACTGCCCCAGTATGTCTCTGCACACTGATTTCCGTGCACATTCCCCTGCTTGTCCCTGTTAGCTGGCTCTTGTACCTACTGCCCCAGTCTGTCTCTGCTCAGTGACTTCCGTGCACATTCCCCTGCTTCTCCCTGTTAGCTGGCTCTTGTACCTACTGCCCCAGTGTGTCTCTGCTCAGTGATTTCTGTGCACATTCCCCTGCTTGTCCCTGGTAGCTGGCTCGTGTACCTACTGCCCCAGTGTGTCTCTGCTCAGTGATTTCCGTGCACATTCCCCTTCTTGTCCCTGTTAGCTGGCTCGTGTACCTACTGCCCCAGTGTGTCTCTGCTCAGTGATTTCCGTGCACATTCCCCTGCTTGTCCCTGTTAGCTGGCTCTTGTACCTACTGCCCTAGTGTGTCTCTACTCACTGATTTCCGTGCACATTCCCCTGCTTGTCCCTGTTAGCTGGCTCTTGTACCTACTGCCCCAGTCTGTCTCTGCTCAGTGACTTCCGTGCACATTCCCCTGCTTGTCCCTGTTAGCTGGCTCTTGTACCTACTGCCCCAGTGTGTCTCTGCTCAGTGATTTCCGTGCACGTTCACCTGCTTGTCCCTGTTAGCTGGCTCTTGTACCTACTGCCCCAGTGTGTCTCCGCTCAGTGATTTGTGTACACATTGTCCCTGCTCGTCCCTGTTCTTTGGCTCCTGTACAAAATGCCCTGGTGTGCCTCACCTCAGTGATTTCCTTGCACATTCCCCTGCTTGTCCCTGTTAGCTGGCTCTTGTACCTTCTGCCCCAGTGTGTCTCTGCTCACTGATTTCCGTGCACATTCCCCTGCTTGTCCATGTTAGCTGGCTCTTGCACCTACTGCCCCAGTGTGTCTCTGCTCACTGATATCCGTGCACATTCCCCTGCTTGTCCCTGTTTGCTGGCTCGTGTACCTACTGCCCCAGTGTGTCTCAGCTCACTGATTTCTGTGCACATTCCCCTGCTTGTCCCTGTTAGCTGGCTCTTGTACCTACTGCCCCAGTGTGTCTCTGCCCAGTGATTTCCGTGCACATTCCCCTGCTTGTCCCTGTTAGCTGGCTCTTGTACCTACTGCCCCAGTGTGTCTCTGCTCACTGATTTCCGTGCACATTCCTCTGCTTGTCCCTGTTAGCTGGCTCTTGTACCTACTGCCCCAGTGTGTCTATTCTCAGTGATTTCCGTGCACATTCCCCTGCTTGTCCCTGTTAGCTGGCTCTTGTACCTACTGCCCCAGTGTGTCTCTGCTCAGTGACTTCCGTGCACATTCCCCTGCTTGTCCCTGTTAGCTGGCTCATGTACCTACTGCCCCAGTGTGTCTCTGCTCAGTGATTTCCGTGCACATTCCCCTGCTTGTCCCTGTTAGCTGGCTCTTGTACCTACTGCCCTAGTGTGTCTCTGCTCACTGATTTCTGTGCACATTCCCCTGCTTGTCCCTGTTAGCTGGCTCTTGTACCTACTGCCCCAGTCTGTCTCTGCTCAGTGACTTCCGTGCACATTCCCCTGCTTGTCCCTGTTAGCTGGCTCTTGTACCTACTGCCCCAGTGTGTCTCTGCTCAGTGATTTCCATGCACATTCCCCTGCTTGTCCCTGTTAGTTGGCTCTAATACCTACTGCCCCAGTGTGTCTATTCTCAGTGATTTCCGTGCACATTCACCTGCTTGTCCCTGTTAGCTGGCTCTTGTACCTACTGCCCCAGTGTGTCTCTGCTCAGTGATTTGTGTACACATTGTCCCTGCTCGTCCCTGTTCTTTGGCTCCTGTACAAAATGCCCTGGTGTGCCTCAGCTCAGTGATTTCCGTGCACATTCCCCTGCTTGTCCCTGTAAGCTGGCTCTTGTACCTACTGCCCCAGTATGTCTCTGCACACTGATTTCCGTGCACATTCCCCTGCTTGTCCCTGTTAGCTGGCTCTTGTACCTACTGCCCCAGTGTGTCTCTGCTCACTGATTTCCGTGCACATTCCCCTGCTTGTCCCTGTCAGCTGGCTCTTGTACCTACTGCCCCAGTGTGTCTCTGCTCAGTGACTTCCATGCACATTCCCCTGCCTGTCCCTGTTAGCTGGCTCGTGTACCTACTGCCCCAGTGTGTCTCTGCTGCCTGTCCCTGTTAGTTGGCTCGTGTACTTACTGCCCCAGCGTGTCTCTGCTCACTGATTTCCGTGCACATTCCCCTGCTTGTCCCTGTTAGCTGGCTCTTGCACCAACTGCCCCAGTGTGTCTCTGCTCAGTGATTTCCGTGCACATTCCCCTGCTTGTCCCTGTTAGCTGGCTCTTGTTCCTACTGCCCCAGTCTGTCTCTGCTCAGTGACTTCCGTGCACATTCCCCTGCTTGTCCCTGTTAGCTGGCTCTTGTACCTACTGCCCCAGTGTGTCTCTGCTCAGTGATTTCCGTGCACATTCCCCTGCTTGTCCCTGTTAGCTGGCTCGTGTACCTACTGCCCCAGTGTGTCTCTGCTCAGTGATTTCCGTGCACATTCCCCTGCTTGTCCCTGTTAGCTGGCTCGTGTACCTACTGCCCCAGTGTATCTCTGCTCAGTGATTTCCGTGCACATTCCCCTGCTTGTCCCTGTTGGCTGGCTCTTGTACCTACTGCCCTAGTGTGTCTCTGCTCACTGATTTCCGTGCACATTCCCCTGCTTGTCCCTGTTAGCTGGCTCTTGTACCTACTGCCCCAGTCTGTCTCTGCTCAGTGACTTCCGTGCACATTCCCCTGCTTGTCCCTGTTAGCTGGCTCTTGTACCTACTGCCCCAGTGTGTCTCTGCTCAGTGATTTCCGTGCACGTTCACCTGCTTGTCCCTGTTAGCTGGCTCTTCTACCTACTGCCCCAGTGTGTCTCTGCTCAGTGATTTGTGTACACATTGTCCCTGCTCGTCCCTGTTCTTTGGCTCCTGTACAAAATGCCCTGGTGTGCCTCAGCTCAGTGATTTCCGTGCACATTCCCCTGCTTGTCCCTGTTAGCTGGCTCTTGTACCTACTGCCCCAGTGTGTCTCTGCTCACTGATTTCCGTGCACATTCCCCTGCTTGTCCCTGTTAGCTGGCTCTTGCACCTACTGCCCCAGTGTGTCTCTGCTCACTGATATCCGTGCACATTCCCCTGCTTGTCCCTGTTAGCTGGCTCGTGTACCTACTGCCCCAGTGTGTCTCAGCTCACTGATTTCCGTGCATATTCCCCTGCTTGTCCCTGTTAGCTGGCTCTTGTACCTACTGCCCCAGTGTGTCTCTGCCCAGTGATTTCCGTGCACATTCCCCTGCTTGTCCCTGTTAGCTGGCTCTTGTACCTACTCCCCCAGTGTGTCTCTGCTCAGTGACTTCCGTGCACATTCCCCTGCCTGTCCCTGTTAGCTGGCTCGTGTACCTACTGCCCCAGTGTGTCTCTTCTCACTGATTTCCGTGCACATTCCCCTGCTTGTCCCTGTTAGCTGGCTCTTGCACCAACTGCCCCAGTGTGTCTCTGCTCAGTGATTTCCGTGCACATTCCCCTGCTTGTCCCTGTTAGCTGGCTCTTGCCCCTACTGCCCCAGTGTGTCTCTGCTCAGTGATTTCCGTGCACATTCCCCTGCTTGTCCCTGTTAGCTGGCTCGTGTACCTACTGCCCCAGTGTGTCTCTGCTCAGTGATTTCCGTGCACATTCCCCTGCTTGTCCCTGTTAGCTGGCTCTTGTACCTACTGCCTCAGTGTGTCTCTGCTCAGTGATTTCCGTGCACATTCCCCTGCTTGTCCCTGTTAGCTGGCTCTTGTACCTACTGCCCCAGTGTGTCTCTGCTCAGTGATTTCCGTGCACATTCCCCTGCTTGTCCCTGTTAGCTGGCTCTTGCACCTACTGCCCAGTGTGTCTCTACTCACTGATTTCGGTGCACATTCCCCTGCTTGTCCCTGTTAGCTGGCTCTTGCACCTACTGCCCCAGTGTGTCTCTGCTCACTGATTTCCGTGCACATTCCCCTGCTTGTCCCTGTTAGCTGGCTCTTGCACCTACTGCCCCAGTGTGTCTCTGCTCACTGATATCTGTGCACATTCCCCTGCTTGTCCCTGTTAGCTGGCTCGTGTACCTACTGCCCCAGTGTGTCTCTGCTCACTGATTTCCGTGCACATTCCCCTGCTTGTCCCTGTTAGCTGGCTCGTGTACCTACTGTCCCAGTGTGTCTCTGCTCACTGATTTCCGTGCACATTCCCCTGCTTGTCCCTGTTATCTGGCTCTTGTACCTACTGCCCCAGTGTGTCTCTGCTCAGTGATTTCCGTGCACATTCCCCTGCTTGTCCCTATTAGCTGGCTCTTGTACCTACTGCCCCAGTGTGTCTCTGCCCAGTGATTTCCGTGCACATTCCCCTGCTTGTCCCTGTTAGCTGGCTCTTGTACCTACTGCCCCAGTGTGTCTCTGCTCACTGATTTCCGTGCACATTCCCCTGCTTGTCCCTGTTAGCTGGCTCTTGTACCTACTGCCGCAGTGTGTCTATTCTCAGTGATTTCCGTGCACATTCCCCTGCTTGTCCCTGTTAGCTGGCTCTTGTACCTACTGCCCCAGTGTGTCTCTGCTCAGTGACTTCCGTGCACATTCCCCTGCTTGTCCCTGTTAGCTGGCTCTTGCACCTACTGCCCCAGTGTGTCTCTGCTCACTGATTTCCGTGCACATTCCCCTGCTTGTCCCTATTAGCTGGCTCTTGCACCTACTGCCCCAGTGTGTCTCTGCTCAATGATATCCGTGCACATTCCCCTGCTTGTCCCTGTTAGCTGGCTCGTGTACCTACTACCCCAGTGTGTCTCAGCTCACTGATTTCCGTGCACATTCCCCTGCTTGTCCCTATTAGCTGGCTCGTGTACCAACTGCCCCAGTGTGTCTCTGCTCACTGTTTTCCGTGCACATTCCCCTGCTTGTCCCTGTTAGCTGGCTCTTGTACCTACTGCCCCAGTGTGTCTCTGCTCAGTGATTTCCGTGCACATTCCCCTGCTTGTCCCTGTTAGCTGGCTAGTGTTCCTACTGCCCCAGTGTGTCTCTGCTCAGTGATTTCCGTAAACATTCCCCTGCTTGTCCCTGTTAGCTGGCTCTTGTACCTACTGCCCTAGTGTGTCTCTGCTCACTGATTTCTGTGCACATTCCCCTGCTTGTCCCTGTTAGCTGGCTCTTGTACCTACTGCCCCAGTCTGTCTCTGCTCAGTGACTTCCGCGCACATTCCCCTGCTTGTCCCTGTTAGCTGGCACTTGTACCTACTGCCCCAGTCTGTCTCTGCTCACTGATTTCCGTGCACATTCCCCTGCTTGTCCCTGTCAGCTGGCTCTTGTACCTACTGCCCCAGTGTGTCTCTGCTCAGTGATTTCCGTGCACATTCCCCTGCTTGTCCTTGTTAGCTGGCTCTTGTTCTTACTGCCCCAGCGTGTCTCTGCTCACTGATTTCCGTGCACATTCCCCTGCTTGTCCCTGTTATCTGGCTCTTGTACCTACTGCCCCAGTGTGTCTCTGCTCAGTGATTTCCGTGCACATTCCCCTGCTTGTCCCTATTAGCTGGCTCTTGTACCTACTGCCCCAGTGTGTCTCTGCCCAGTGATTTCCGTGCACATTCCCCTGCTTGTCCCTGTTAGCTGGCTCTTGTACCTACTGCCCCAGTGTGTCTCTGCTCACTGATTTCCGTGCACATTCCCCTGCTTGTCCCTGTTAGCTGGCTCTTGTACCTACTGCCGCAGTGTGTCTATTCTCAGTGATTTCCGTGCACATTCCCCTGCTTGTCCCTGTTAGCTGGCTCTTGTACCTACTGCCCCAGTGTGTCTCTGCTCAGTGACTTCCGTGCACATTCCCCTGCTTGTCCCTGTTAGCTGGCTCTTGCACCTACTGCCCCAGTGTGTCTCTGCTCACTGATTTCCGTGCACATTCCCCTGCTTGTCCCTATTAGCTGGCTCTTGCACCTACTGCCCCAGTGTGTCTCTGCTCAATGATATCCGTGCACATTCCCCTGCTTGTCCCTGTTAGCTGGCTCTTGTACCTACTGCCCCAAGTGTGTCTCTGCTCAGTGATTTCCGTGCACATTCCCCTGCTTGTCCCTGTTAGCTGGCTCGTGTACCTACTGCCCCAGTGTGTCTCAGCTCACTGATTTCCGTGCATATTCCCCTGCTTGTCCCTGTTAGCTGGCTCTTGTACCTACTGCCCCAGTGTGTCTCTGCCCAGTGATTTCCGTGCACATTCCCCTGCTTGTCCCTGTTAGCTGGCTCTTGTACCTACTCCCCCAGTGTGTCTCTGCTCAGTGACTTCCGTGCACATTCCCCTGCCTGTCCCTGTTAGCTGGCTCGTGTACCTACTGCCCCAGTGTGTCTCTTCTCACTGATTTCCGTGCACATTCCCCTGCTTGTCCCTGTTAGCTGGCTCTTGCACCAACTGCCCCAGTGTGTCTCTGCTCAGTGATTTCCGTGCACATTCCCCTGCTTGTCCCTGTTAGCTGGCTCTTGCCCCTACTGCCCCAGTGTGTCTCTGCTCAGTGATTTCCGTGCACATTCCCCTGCTTGTCCCTGTTAGCTGGCTCGTGTACCTACTGCCCCAGTGTGTCTCTGCTCAGTGATTTCCGTGCACATTCCCCTGCTTGTCCCTGTTAGCTGGCTCGTGTACCTACTGCCCCAGTGTGTCTCTTCTCACTGATTTCCGTGCACATTCCCCTGCTTGTCCCTGTTAGCTGGCTCTTGTACCTACTCCCCCAGTGTGTCTCTGCTCAGTGACTTCCGTGCACATTCCCCTGCCTGTCCCTGTTAGCTGGCTCGTGTACCTACTGCCCCAGTGTGTCTCTTCTCACTGATTTCCGTGCACATTCCCCTGCTTGTCCCTGTTAGCTGGCTCTTGCACCAACTGCCCCAGTGTGTCTCTGCTCAGTGATTTCCGTGCACATTCCCCTGCTTGTCCCTGTTAGCTGGCTCTTGCCCCTACTGCCCCAGTGTGTCTCTGCTCAGTGATTTCCGTGCACATTCCCCTGCTTGTCCCTGTTAGCTGGCTCGTGTACCTACTGCCCCAGTGTGTCTCTGCTCAGTGATTTCCGTGCACATTCCCCTGCTTGTCCCTGTTAGCTGGCTCTTGTACCTACTGCCTCAGTGTGTCTCTGCTCAGTGATTTCCGTGCACATTCCCCTGCTTGTCCCTGTTAGCTGGCTCTTGTACCTACTGCCCCAGTGTGTCTCTGCTCAGTGATTTCCGTGCACATTCCCCTGCTTGTCCCTGTTAGCTGGCTCTTGCACCTACTGCCCAGTGTGTCTCTACTCACTGATTTCGGTGCACATTCCCCTGCTTGTCCCTGTTAGCTGGCTCTTGCACCTACTGCCCCAGTGTGTCTCTGCTCACTGATTTCCGTGCACATTCCCCTGCTTGTCCCTGTTAGCTGGCTCTTGCACCTACTGCCCCAGTGTGTCTCTGCTCACTGATATCCGTGCACATTCCCCTGCTTGTCCCTGTTAGCTGGCTCGTGTACCTACTGCCCCAGTGTGTCTCTGCTCACTGATTTCCGTGCACATTCCCCTGCTTGTCCCTGTTAGCTGGCTCGTGTACCTACTGTCCCAGTGTGTCTCTGCTCACTGATTTCCGTGCACATTCCCCTGCTTGTCCCTGTTATCTGGCTCTTGTACCTACTGCCCCAGTGTGTCTCTGCTCAGTGATTTCCGTGCACATTCCCCTGCTTGTCCCTATTAGCTGGCTCTTGTACCTACTGCCCCAGTGTGTCTCTGCCCAGTGATTTCCGTGCACATTCCCCTGCTTGTCCCTGTTAGCTGGCTCTTGTACCTACTGCCCCAGTGTGTCTCTGCTCACTGATTTCCGTGCACATTCCCCTGCTTGTCCCTGTTAGCTGGCTCTTGTACCTACTGCAGCAGTGTGTCTATTCTCAGTGATTTCCGTGCACATTCCCCTGCTTGTCCCTGTTAGCTGGCTCTTGTACCTACTGCCCCAGTGTGTCTCTGCTCAGTGACTTCCGTGCACATTCCCCTGCTTGTCCCTGTTAGCTGGCTCTTGCACCTACTGCCCCAGTGTGTCTCTGCTCACTGATTTCCGTGCACATTCCCCTGCTTGTCCCTATTAGCTGGCTCTTGCACCTACTGCCCCAGTGTGTCTCTGCTCAATGATATCCGTGCACATTCCCCTGCTTGTCCCTGTTAGCTGGCTCGTGTACCTACTACCCCAGTGTGTCTCAGCTCACTGATTTCCGTGCACATTCCCCTGCTTGTCCCTATTAGCTGGCTCGTGTACCAACTGCCCCAGTGTGTCTCTGCTCACTGTTTTCCGTGCACATTCCCCTGCTTGTCCCTGTTAGCTGGCTCTTGTACCTACTGCCCCAGTGTGTCTCTGCTCAGTGATTTCCGTGCACATTCCCCTGCTTGTCCCTGTTAGCTGGCTAGTGTTCCTACTGCCCCAGTGTGTCTCTGCTCAGTGATTTCCGTAAACATTCCCCTGCTTGTCCCTGTTAGCTGGCTCTTGTACCTACTGCCCTAGTGTGTCTCTGCTCACTGATTTCTGTGCACATTCCCCTGCTTGTCCCTGTTAGCTGGCTCTTGTACCTACTGCCCCAGTCTGTCTCTGCTCAGTGACTTCCGCGCACATTCCCCTGCTTGTCCCTGTTAGCTGGCACTTGTACCTACTGCCCCAGTCTGTCTCTGCTCACTGATTTCCGTGCACATTCCCCTGCTTGTCCCTGTCAGCTGGCTCTTGTACCTATTGCCCCAGTGTGTCTCTGCTCAGTGATTTCCGTGCACATTCCCCTGCTTGTCCTTGTTAGCTGGCTCTTGTTCTTACTGCCCCAGCGTGTCTCTGCTCACTGATTTCCGTGCACATTCCCCTGCTTGTCCCTGTTATCTGGCTCTTGTACCTACTGCCCCAGTGTGTCTCTGCTCAGTGATTTTCGTGCACATTCCCCTGCTTGTCCCTATTAGCTGGCTCTTGTACCTACTGCCCCAGTGTGTCTCTGCCCAGTGATTTCCGTGCACATTCCCCTGCTTGTCCCTGTTAGCTGGCTCTTGTACCTACTGCCCCAGTGTGTCTCTGCTCACTGATTTCCGTGCACATTCCCCTGCTTGTCCCTGTTAGCTGGCTCTTGTACCTACTGCCGCAGTGTGTCTATTCTCAGTGATTTCCGTGCACATTCCCCTGCTTGTCCCTGTTAGCTGGCTCTTGTACCTACTGCCCCAGTGTGTCTCTGCTCAGTGACTTCCGTGCACATTCCCCTGCTTGTCCCTGTTAGCTGGCTCTTGCACCTACTGCCCCAGTGTGTCTCTGCTTACTGATTTCCGTGCACATTCCCCTGCTTGTCCCTATTAGCTGGCTCTTGCACCTACTGCCCCAGTGTGTCTCTGCTCAATGATATCCGTGCACATTCCCCTGCTTGTCCCTGTTAGCTGGCTCTTGTACCTACTGCCCCAAGTGTGTCTCTGCTCAGTGATTTCCGTGCACATTCCCCTGCTTGTCCCTGTTAGCTGGCTCGTGTACCTACTGCCCCAGTGTGTCTCAGCTCACTGATTTCCGTGCATATTCCCCTGCTTGTCCCTGTTAGCTGGCTCTTGTACCTACTGCCCCAGTGTGTCTCTGCCCAGTGATTTCCGTGCACATTCCCCTGCTTGTCCCTGTTAGCTGGCTCTTGTACCTACTCCCCCAGTGTGTCTCTGCTCAGTGACTTCCGTGCACATTCCCCTGCCTGTCCCTGTTAGCTGGCTCGTGTACCTACTGCCCCAGTGTGTCTCTTCTCACTGATTTCCGTGCACATTCCCCTGCTTGTCCCTGTTAGCTGGCTCTTGCACCAACTGCCCCAGTGTGTCTCTGCTCAGTGATTTCCGTGCACATTCCCCTGCTTGTCCCTGTTAGCTGGCTCTTGCCCCTACTGCCCCAGTGTGTCTCTGCTCAGTGATTTCCGTGCACATTCCCCTGCTTGTCCCTGTTAGCTGGCTCGTGTACCTACTGCCCCAGTGTGTCTCTGCTCAGTGATTTCCGTGCACATTCCCCTGCTTGTCCCTGTTAGCTGGCTCGTGTACCTACTGCCCCAGTGTGTCTCTTCTCACTGATTTCCGTGCACATTCCCCTGCTTGTCCCTGTTAGCTGGCTCTTGCACCAACTGCCCCAGTGTGTCTCTGCTCAGTGATTTCCGTGCACATTCCCCTGCTTGTCCCTGTTAGCTGGCTCTTGCCCCTACTGCCCCAGTGTGTCTCTGCTCAGTGATTTCCGTGCACATTCCCCTGCTTGTCCCTGTTAGCTGGCTCTTGTACCTACTGCCTCAGTGTGTCTCTGCTCAGTGATTTCCGTGCACATTCCCCTGCTTGTCCCTGTTAGCTGGCTCTTGTACCTACTGCCCCAGTGTGTCTCTGCTCAGTGATTTCCGTGCACATTCCCCTGCTTGTCCCTGTTAGCTGGCTCTTGCACCTACTGCCCAGTGTGTCTCTACTCACTGATTTCGGTGCACATTCCCCTGCTTGTCCCTGTTAGCTGGCTCTTGCACCTACTGCCCCAGTGTGTCTCTGCTCACTGATTTCCGTGCACATTCCCCTGCTTGTCCCTGTTAGCTGGCTCTTGCACCTACTGCCCCAGTGTGTCTCTGCTCACTGATATCCGTGCACATTCCCCTGCTTGTCCCTGTTAGCTGGCTCGTGTACCTACTGCCCCAGTGTGTCTCTGCTCACTGATTTCCGTGCACATTCCCCTGCTTGTCCCTGTTAGCTGGCTCGTGTACCTACTGTCCCAGTGTGTCTCTGCTCACTGATTTCCGTGCACATTCCCCTGCTTGTCCCTGTTATCTGGCTCTTGTACCTACTGCCCCAGTGTGTCTCTGCTCAGTGATTTCCGTGCACATTCCCCTGCTTGTCCCTATTAGCTGGCTCTTGTACCTACTGCCCCAGTGTGTCTCTGCCCAGTGATTTCCGTGCACATTCCCCTGCTTGTCCCTGTTAGCTGGCTCTTGTACCTACTGCCCCAGTGTGTCTCTGCTCACTGATTTCCGTGCACATTCCCCTGCTTGTCCCTGTTAGCTGGCTCTTGTACCTACTGCCGCAGTGTGTCTATTCTCAGTGATTTCCGTGCACATTCCCCTGCTTGTCCCTGTTAGCTGGCTCTTGTACCTACTGCCCCAGTGTGTCTCTGCTCAGTGACTTCCGTGCACATTCCCCTGCTTGTCCCTGTTAGCTGGCTCTTGCACCTACTGCCCCAGTGTGTCTCTGCTCACTGATTTCCGTGCACATTCCCCTGCTTGTCCCTATTAGCTGGCTCTTGCACCTACTGCCCCAGTGTGTCTCTGCTCAATGATATCCGTGCACATTCCCCTGCTTGTCCCTGTTAGCTGGCTCGTGTACCTACTACCCCAGTGTGTCTCAGCTCACTGATTTCCGTGCACATTCCCCTGCTTGTCCCTATTAGCTGGCTCGTGTACCAACTGCCCCAGTGTGTCTCTGCTCACTGTTTTCCGTGCACATTCCCCTGCTTGTCCCTGTTAGCTGGCTCTTGTACCTACTGCCCCAGTGTGTCTCTGCTCAGTGATTTCCGTGCACATTCCCCTGCTTGTCCCTGTTAGCTGGCTCGTGTTCCTACTGCCCCAGTGTGTCTCTGCTCAGTGATTTCCGTAAACATTCCCCTGCTTGTCCCTGTTAGCTGGCTCTTGTACCTACTGCCCTAGTGTGTCTCTGCTCACTGATTTCTGTGCACATTCCCCTGCTTGTCCCTGTTAGCTGGCTCTTGTACCTACTGCCCCAGTCTGTCTCTGCTCAGTGACTTCCGCGCACATTCCCCTGCTTGTCCCTGTTAGCTGGCACTTGTACCTACTGCCCCAGTCTGTCTCTGCTCACTGATTTCCGTGCACATTCCCCTGCTTGTCCCTGTCAGCTGGCTCTTGTACCTACTGCCCCAGTGTTTCTCTGCTCAGTGACTTCCATGCACATTCCCCTGCCTGTCCCTGTTAGCTGGCTCGTGTACATACTGCCCCAGTGTGTCTCTGCTGCCTGTCCCTGTTAGTTGGCTCGTGTACTTACTGCCCCAGCGTGTCTCTGCTCACTGATTTCCGTGCACATTCGCCTGCTTGTCCCTGTTAGCTGGCTCTTGCACCAACTGCCCCAGTGTGTCTCTGCTCAGTGATTTCCGTGAACATTCCCCTGCTTGTCCCTGTTAGCTGGCTCTTGCACCTACTGCCCCAGTGTGTCTCTGCTCAGTGATATCCGTGCACATTCCCCTGCTTGTCCCTGTAAGCTGGCTCTTGTACCTACTGCCCCAGTGTGTCTCTGCTCAGTGATTTCCGTGCACATTCCCCTGCTTGTCCCTGTTAGCTGGCTCGTGTACCTACTGCCCCAGTGTGTCTCTGCTCAGTGATTTCCGTGCACATTCCCCTGCTTGTCCCTGTTAGCTGGCTCGTGTACCTACTGGCCCAGTGTGTCTCTGCTCAGTGATTTCCGTGCACATTCCCCTGCTTGTCCCTGTTAGCTGGCTCTTGTACCTACTGCCCTAGTGTGTCTCTGCTCACTGATTTCCGTGCACATTCCCCTGCTTGTCCCTGTTAGCTGGCTCTTGTACCTACTGCCCCAGTCTGTCTCTGCTCAGTGACTTCCGTGCACATTCCCCTGCTTGTCCCTGTTAGCTGGCTCTTGTACCTACTGCCCCAGTGTGTCTCTGCTCAGTGATTTCCGTGCACGTTCACCTGCTTGTCCCTGTTAGCTGGCTCTTGTACCTACTGCCCCAGTGTGTCTCTGCTCACTGATTTCCGTGCACATTCCCCTGCTTGTCCCTGTTAGCTGGCTCTTGCACCTACTGCCCCAGTGTGTCTCTGCTCACTGATATCCGTGCACATTCCCCTGCTTGTCCCTGTTTGCTGGCTCGTGTACCTACTGCCCCAGTGTGTCTCAGCTCACTGATTTCCGTGCACATTCCCCTGCTTGTCCCTGTTAGCTGGCTCTTGTACCTACTGCCCCAGTGTGTCTCTGCCCAGTGATTTCCGTGCACATTCCCCTGCTTGTCCCTGTTAGCTGGCTCTTGTACATACTGCCCCAGTGTGTCTCTGCTCACTGATTTCCGTGCACATTCCCCTGCTTGTCCCTGTTAGCTGGCTCTTGTACCTACTGCCCTAGTGTGTCTCTGCTCACTGATTTCTGTGCACATTCCCCTGCTTGTCCCTGTTAGCTGGCTCTTGTACCTACTGCCCCAGTCTGTCTCTGCTCAGTGACTTCCGTGCACATTCCCCTGCTTGTCCCTGTTAGCTGGCTCTTGTACCTACTGCCCCAGTGTGTCTCTGCTCAGTGATTTCCGTGCACATTCCCCTGCTTGTCCCTGTTAGTTGGCTCTAATACCTACTACCCCAGTGTGTCTCTGCTCAGTGATTTCCATGCACATTCACCTGCTTGTCCCTGTTAGCTGGCTCTTGTACCTACTGCCCCAGTGTGTCTCTGCTCAGTGATTTGTGTACACATTGTCCCTGCTCGTCCCTGTTCTTTGGCTCCTGTACAAAATGCCCTGGTGTGCCTCAGCTCAGTGATTTCCGTGCACATTCCCCTGCTTGTCCCTGTAAGCTGGCTCTTGTACCTACTGCCCCAGTATGTCTCTGCACACTGATTTCCGTGCACATTCCCCTGCTTGTCCCTGTTAGCTGGCTGTTGTACCTACTGCCCCAGTGTGTCTCTGCTCACTGATTTCCGTGCACATTCCCCTGCTTGTCCCTGTTAGCTGGCTCGTGTACCTACTGCCCCAGTGTGTCTCTGCTGCCTGTCCCTGTTAGTTGGCTCGTGTACTTACTGCCCCAGCGTGTCTCTGCTCACTGATTTCCGTGCACATTCCCCTGCTTGTCCCTGTTAGCTGGCTCTTGCACCAACTGCCCCAGTGTGTCTCTGCTCAGTGATTTCCGTGCACATTCCCCTGCTTGTCCCTGTTAGCTGGCTCTTGTACCTACTGCCCCAGTCTGTCTCTCCTCAGTGACTTCCGTGCACATTCCCCTGCTTGTCCCTGTTAGCTGGCTCTTGTACCTACTGCCCCAGTGTGTCTCTGCTCAGTGATTTCCGTGCACATTCCCCTGCTTGTCCCTGTTAGCTGGCTCGTGTACCTACTGCCCCAGTGTGTCTCTGCTCAGTGATTTCCGTGCACATTCCCCTGCTTGTCCCTGTTAGCTGGCTCTTGTACCTACTGCCCCAGTGTGTCTCTGCTCACTGATTTCCGTGCACATTCCCCTGCTTGTCCCTTTTAGCTGGCTCTTGTACCTACTGCCCCAGTCTGTCTCTGCTCAGTGACTTCCGTGCACATTCCCCTGCTTGTCCCTGTTAGCTGGCTCTTGTACCTACTGCCCCAGTGTGTCTCTGCTCAGTGATTTCCGTGCACGTTCACCTGCTTGTCCCTGTTAGCTGGCTCTTCTACCTACTGCCCCAGTGTGTCTCTGCTAAGTGATTTGTGTACACATTGTCCCTGCTCGTCCCTGTTCTTTGGCTCCTGTACAAAATGCCCTGGTGTGCCTCAGCTCAGTGATTTCCGTGCACATTCCCCTGCTTGTCCCTGTTAGCTGGCTCTTGTACCTACTGCCCCAGTGTGTCTCTGCTCACTGATTTCCGTGCACATTCCCCTGCTTGTCCCTGTTAGCTGGCTCTTGCACCTACTGCCCCAGTGTGTCTCTGCTCACTGATATCCGTGCACATTCCCCTGCTTGTCCCTGTTAGCTGGCTCGTGTACCTACTGCCCCAGTTTGTCTCAGCTCACTGATTTCCGTGCACATTCCCCTGCTTGTCCCTGTTAGCTGGCTTTTGTACCTACTGCCCCAGTGTGTCTCTGCCCAGTGATTTCCGTGCACATTCCCCTGCTTGTCCCTGTTAACTGGCTCTTGTACCTACTGCCCCAGTGTGTCTCTGTTCACTGATTTCCGTGCACATTCCCCTTTTTGTCCCTGTTAGCTGGCTCTTGTACCTACTGCCCCAGTGTGTCTCTGCTCAGTGACTTCCGTGCACATTCCCCTGCTTGTCCCTGTTAGCTGGCTCGTGTACCTACTGCCCCAGTGTGTGTCTGCTCATTGATTTCCATGCACATTCCCCTGCTTGTCCCTGTTAGCTGGCTCGTGTACCTACTGCCCCAGTGTGTCTCTGCTCAGTGATTTCCGTGCACATTCCCCTGCTTGTCCCTGTTAGCTGGCTCTTGTACCTACTGCCCCAGTGTGTCTCTGATCACTGATTTTCGTGCACATTCCACTGCTTGTCCCTGTTAGCTGGCTCTTGTACCTACTGCCCCAGTGTGTCTCTGCTCAGTGACTTCCGTGCACATTCCCCTGATTGTCCCTGTTAGCTGGCTCTTGTACCTACTGCCCCAGTGTGTCTCTGCTCAGTGACTTCTGTGCACATTCCCCTGCTTGTCCCTGTTAGCTGGCGCGTGTACCTACTGCCCCAGTGTGTCTCTGCTCATTGATTTCCTTGCACATTCCCCTGCTTGTCCCTGTTAGCTGGCTCGTGTACCTACTGGCCCAGTGTGTCTCTGCTCAGTGATTTCCGTGCACATTCCCCTGCTTGTCCCTGTTAGCTGGCTCTTGTACCTACTGCCCTAGTGTGTCTCTGCTCACTGATTTCCGTGCACATTCCCCTGCTTGTCCCTGTTAGCTGGCTCTTGTACCTACTGCCCCAGTCTGTCTCTGCTCAGTGACTTCCGTGCACATTCCCCTGCTTGTCCCTGTTAGCTGGCTCTTGTACCTACTGCCCCAGTGTGTCTCTGCTCAGTGATTTCCGTGCACGTTCACCTGCTTGTCCCTGTTAGCTGGCTCTTGTACCTACTGCCCCAGTGTGTCTCTGCTCACTGATTTCCGTGCACATTCCCCTGCTTGTCCCTGTTAGCTGGCTCTTGCACCTACTGCCCCAGTGTGTCTCTGCTCACTGATATCCGTGCACATTCCCCTGCTTGTCCCTGTTTGCTGGCTCGTGTACCTACTGCCCCAGTGTGTCTCAGCTCACTGATTTCCGTGCACATTCCCCTGCTTGTCCCTGTTAGCTGGCTCTTGTACCTACTGCCCCAGTGTGTCTCTGCCCAGTGATTTCCGTGCACATTCCCCTGCTTGTCCCTGTTAGCTGGCTCTTGTACATACTGCCCCAGTGTGTCTCTGCTCACTGATTTCCGTGCACATTCCCCTGCTTGTCCCTGTTAGCTGGCTCTTGTACCTACTGCCCTAGTGTGTCTCTGCTCACTGATTTCTGTGCACATTCCCCTGCTTGTCCCTGTTAGCTGGCTCTTGTACCTACTGCCCCAGTCTGTCTCTGCTCAGTGACTTCCGTGCACATTCCCCTGCTTGTCCCTGTTAGCTGGCTCTTGTACCTACTGCCCCAGTGTGTCTCTGCTCAGTGATTTCCGTGCACATTCCCCTGCTTGTCCCTGTTAGTTGGCTCTAATACCTACTACCCCAGTGTGTCTCTGCTCAGTGATTTCCATGCACATTCACCTGCTTGTCCCTGTTAGCTGGCTCTTGTACCTACTGCCCCAGTGTGTCTCTGCTCAGTGATTTGTGTACACATTGTCCCTGCTCGTCCCTGTTCTTTGGCTCCTGTACAAAATGCCCTGGTGTGCCTCAGCTCAGTGATTTCCGTGCACATTCCCCTGCTTGTCCCTGTAAGCTGGCTCTTGTACCTACTGCCCCAGTATGTCTCTGCACACTGATTTCCGTGCACATTCCCCTGCTTGTCCCTGTTAGCTGGCTCTTGTACCTACTGCCCCAGTGTGTCTCTGCTCACTGATTTCCGTGCACATTCCCCTGCTTGTCCCTGTTAGCTGGCTCGTGTACCTACTGCCCCAGTGTGTCTCTGCTGCCTGTCCCTGTTAGTTGGCTCGTGTACTTACTGCCCCAGCGTGTCTCTGCTCACTGATTTCCGTGCACATTCCCCTGCTTGTCCCTGTTAGCTGGCTCTTGCACCAACTGCCCCAGTGTGTCTCTGCTCAGTGATTTCCGTGCACATTCCCCTGCTTGTCCCTGTTAGCTGGCTCTTGTACCTACTGCCCCAGTCTGTCTCTCCTCAGTGACTTCCGTGCACATTCCCCTGCTTGTCCCTGTTAGCTGGCTCTTGTACCTACTGCCCCAGTGTGTCTCTGCTCAGTGATTTCCGTGCACATTCCCCTGCTTGTCCCTGTTAGCTGGCTCGTGTACCTACTGCCCCAGTGTGTCTCTGCTCAGTGATTTCCGTGCACATTCCCCTGCTTGTCCCTGTTAGCTGGCTCTTGTACCTACTGCCCCAGTGTGTCTCTGCTCACTGATTTCCGTGCACATTCCCCTGCTTGTCCCTTTTAGCTGGCTCTTGTACCTACTGCCCCAGTCTGTCTCTGCTCAGTGACTTCCGTGCACATTCCCCTGCTTGTCCCTGTTAGCTGGCTCTTGTACCTACTGCCCCAGTGTGTCTCTGCTCAGTGATTTCCGTGCACGTTCACCTGCTTGTCCCTGTTAGCTGGCTCTTCTACCTACTGCCCCAGTGTGTCTCTGCTAAGTGATTTGTGTACACATTGTCCCTGCTCGTCCCTGTTCTTTGGCTCCTGTACAAAATGCCCTGGTGTGCCTCAGCTCAGTGATTTCCGTGCACATTCCCCTGCTTGTCCCTGTTAGCTGGCTCTTGTACCTACTGCCCCAGTGTGTCTCTGCTCACTGATTTCCGTGCACATTCCCCTGCTTGTCCCTGTTAGCTGGCTCTTGCACCTACTGCCCCAGTGTGTCTCTGCTCACTGATATCCGTGCACATTCCCCTGCTTGTCCCTGTTAGCTGGCTCGTGTACCTACTGCCCCAGTTTGTCTCAGCTCACTGATTTCCGTGCACATTCCCCTGCTTGTCCCTGTTAGCTGGCTTTTGTACCTACTGCCCCAGTGTGTCTCTGCCCAGTGATTTCCGTGCACATTCCCCTGCTTGTCCCTGTTAACTGGCTCTTGTACCTACTGCCCCAGTGTGTCTCTGTTCACTGATTTCCGTGCACATTCCCCTTTTTGTCCCTGTTAGCTGGCTCTTGTACCTACTGCCCCAGTGTGTCTCTGCTCAGTGACTTCCGTGCACATTCCCCTGCTTGTCCCTGTTAGCTGGCTCGTGTACCTACTGCCCCAGTGTGTGTCTGCTCATTGATTTCCATGCACATTCCCCTGCTTGTCCCTGTTAGCTGGCTCGTGTACCTACTGCCCCAGTGTGTCTCTGCTCAGTGATTTCCGTGCACATTCCCCTGCTTGTCCCTGTTAGCTGGCTCTTGTACCTACTGCCCCAGTGTGTCTCTGATCACTGATTTTCGTGCACATTCCACTGCTTGTCCCTGTTAGCTGGCTCTTGTACCTACTGCCCCAGTGTGTCTCTGCTCAGTGACTTCCGTGCACATTCCCCTGATTGTCCCTGTTAGCTGGCTCTTGTACCTACTGCCCCAGTGTGTCTCTGCTCAGTGACTTCTGTGCACATTCCCCTGCTTGTCCCTGTTAGCTGGCGCGTGTACCTACTGCCCCAGTGTGTCTCTGCTCATTGATTTCCTTGCACATTCCCCTGCTTGTCCCTGTTAGCTGGCTCGTGTACCTACTGCCCCAGTGTGTCTCTGCTCAGTGATTTCCGCGCACATTCCCCTGCTTGTCCCTTCTAGCTGGCTCTTGTCTCTACTGCCCCAGTGTGTCTCTGCTCAGTGATTTCCGTGCACATTCACCTGCTTGTCCCTGTTAGCTGGCTCTTGTACCTACTGCCCCAGTGTGTCTCTGCTCAGTGATTTGTGTACACATTGTCCCTGCTCGTCCCTGTTCTTTGGCTCCTGTACAAACTGCCCTGGTGTGCCTCAGCTCAGTGATTTCCGTGCACATTCCCCTGCTTGTCCCTGTTAGCTGGCTCTTGTACCTACTGCCCCAGTGTGTCTCTGCACACTGATTTCCGTGCACATTCCCCTGCTTGTCCCTGTTAGCTGGCTCTTGTACCTACTGCCCCAGTGTGTCTCTGCTCACTGATTTCCGTGCACATTCCCCTGCTTGTCCCTGTTAGCTGGCTCTTGTACCTACTGCCCCAGTGTGTCTCTGCTCAGTGATTTCCGTGCACATTCCCCTGCTTGTCCCTGTTAGCTGGCTCTTGTACCTACTGCCCCAGTGTGTCTCTGCTCAGTGACTTCCGTGCACATTCCCCTGCCTGTCCCTGTTAGCTGGCTCGTGTACCTACTGCCCCAGTGTGTCTCTGCTGCCTGTCCCTGTTAGTTGGCTCGTGTACTTACTGCCCCAGTGTGTCTCTGCTCACTGATTTCCGTGCACATTCCCCTGCTTGTCCCTGTTAGCTGGCTCTTGCACCAACAGCCCCAGTGTGTCTCTGCTCAGTGATTTCCGTGCACATTCCCCTGCTTGTCCCTGTTAGCTGGCTCTTGCACCTACTGCCCAGTGTGTCTCTGCTCACTGATATCCGTGCACATTCCCCTGCTTGTCCCTGTTAGCTGGCTCGTGTACCTACTGCCCCAGTGTGTCTCTGCTCACTGATTTCCGTGCACATTCCCCTGCTTGTCCCTGTTAGCTGGCTCTTGTACCTACTGCCCCAGTGTGTCTCTGCTCAGTGATTTCCGTGCACATTCCCCTGCTTGTCCCTGTTAGCTGGCTCTTGTACCTACTGCCCCAGTGTGTCTCTGCTCAGTGACTTCCGTGCACATTCCCCTGCCTGTCCCTGTTAGCTGGCTCGTGTACCTACTGCCCCAGTGTGTCTCTGCTGCCTGTCCCTGTTAGTTGGCTCGTGTACTTACTGCCCCAGTGTGTCTCTGCTCACTGATTTCCGTGCACATTCCCCTGCTTGTCCCTGTTAGCTGGCTCTTGCACCAACAGCCCCAGTGTGTCTCTGCTCAGTGATTTCCGTGCACATTCCCCTGCTTGTCCCTGTTAGCTGGCTCTTGCACCTACTGCCCCAGTGTGTCTCTGCTCACTGATATCCGTGCACATTCCCCTGCTTGTCCCTGTTAGCTGGCTCGTGTACCTACTGCCCCAGTGTGTCTCTGCTCACTGATTTCCGTGCACATTCCCCTGTTTGTCCCTGTTAGCTGGCTCTTGTACCTACTGCCCCAGTGTGTCTCTGCCCAGTGATTTCCGTGCACATTCCCCTGCTTGTCCCTGTTAGCTGGCTCTTGTACCTACTGCCCCAGTGTGTCTCTGCTCACTGATTTCCGTGCACATTCCCCTGCTTGTCCCTGTTAGCTGGCTCTTGTACCTACTGCCCCAGTGTGTCTATTCTCAGTGATTTCCGTGCACATTCCCCTGCTTGTCCCTGTTAGCTGGCTCTTGTACCTACTGCCCCAGTGTGTCTCTGCTCAGTGACTTCCGTGCACATTCCCCTGCTTGTCCCTGTTAGCTGGCTCGTGTACCTACTGCCCCAGTGTGTCTCTGCTCAGTGATTTCCGTGCACATTCCCCTGCTTGTCCCTGTTAGCTGGCTCGTGTACCTACTGCCCCAGTGTGTCTCTGCTCAGTGATTTCCGTGCACATTCCCCTGCTTGTCCCTGTTAGCTGGCTCTTGTACCTACTGCCCCAGTGTGTCTGATCACTGATTTACGTGCACATTCCCCTGCTTGTCCCTGTTAGCTGGCTCTTGTACCTACTGCCCCAGTGTGTCTCTGTTCAGTGACTTCCGTGCACATTCCCCTGCTTGTCCCTGTTAGCTGGCTCTTGTACCTACTGCCCCAGTGTGTCTCTGCTCAGTGATTTCCGTGCACATTCCCCTGCTTGTCCCTGTTAGCTGGCTCTTGTACCTACTGCCCCAGTGTGTCTCTGCTCAGTGATTTCCGTGCACATTCACCTGCTTGTCCCTGTTAGCTGGCTCTTGTACCTACTGCCCCAGTGTGTCTCTGCTCAGTGATTTGTGTACACATTGTCCCTGCTCGTCCCTGTTCTTTGGCTCCTGTACAAACTGCCCTGGTGTGCCTCAGCTCAGTGATTTCTGTGCACATTCCCCTGCTTGTCCCTGTTAGCTGGCTCTTGTACCTACTGCCCCAGTGTGTCTCTGCTCACTGATTTCCGTGCACATTCCCCTGCTTGTCCTTGTTAGCTGGCTGTTGTACCTACTGCCCCAGTGTGTCTCTGCTCACTTATTTCCGTGCACATTCCCCTGCTTGTCCCTGTTAGCTGGCTCTTGTACCTACTGCCCCAGTTTGTCTCTGCTCAGTGATTTCTGTGCACATTCCCCTGCTTGTCCCTCTGTTAGCTGGCTCTTGTACCTACTGCCCCAGTGTGTCTCTGCTCAGTGACTTCCGTGCACATTCCCCTGCCTGTCCCTGTTAGCTGGCTCGTGTACCTACTCCCCCAGTGTGTCTCTGCTCAGTGACTTCCGTGCACATTCCCCTGCCTGTCCCTGTTAGCTGGCTCGTGTACCTACTGCCCCAGTGTGTCTCTTCTCACTGATTTCCGTGCACATTCCCCTGCTTGTCCCTGTTAGCTGGCTCTTGCACCAACTGCCCCAGTGTGTCTCTGCTCAGTGATTTCCGTGCACATTCCCCTGCTTGTCCCTGTTAGCTGGCTCTTGCCCCTACTGCCCCAGTGTGTCTCTGCTCAGTGATTTCCGTGCACATTCCCCTGCTTGTCCCTGTTAGCTGGCTCGTGTACCTACTGCCCCAGTGTGTCTCTGCTCAGTGATTTCCGTGCACATTCCCCTGCTTGTCCCTGTTAGCTGGCTCTTGTACCTACTGCCTCAGTGTGTCTCTGCTCAGTGATTTCCGTGCACATTCCCCTGCTTGTCCCTGTTAGCTGGCTCTTCTACCTACTGCCCCAGTGTGTCTCTGCTCAGTGATTTCCGTGCACATTCCCCTGCTTGTCCTTGTTAGCTGGCTCTTGCACCTACTGCCCAGTGTGTCTCTACTCACTGATTTCGGTGCACATTCCCCTGCTTGTCCCTGTTAGCTGGCTCTTGCACCTACTGCCCCAGTGTGTCTCTGCTCACTGATTTCCGTGCACATTTCCCTGCTTGTCCCTGTTAGCTGGCTCTTGCTCCTACTGCCCCAGTGTGTCTCTGCTCACTGATATCCGTGCACATTCCCCTGCTTGTCCCTGTTAGCTGGCTCGTGTACCTACTGCCCCAGTGTGTCTCTGCTCACTGATTTCCGTGCACATTCCCCTGCTTGTCCCTGTTAGCTGGCTCGTGTACCTACTGTCCCAGTGTGTCTCTGCTCACTGATTTCCGTGCACATTCCCCTGCTTGTCCCTGTTATCTGGCTCTTGTACCTACTGCCCCAGTGTGTCTCTGCTCAGTGATTTCCGTGCACATTCCCCTGCTTGTCCCTGTTAGCTGGCTCTTGTACCTACTGCCCCAGTGTGTCTCTGCCCAGTGATTTCCGTGCACATTCCCCTGCTTGTCCCTGTTAGCTGGCTCTTGTACCTACTGCCCCAGTGTGTCTCTGCTCACTGATTTCCGTGCACATTCCCCTGCTTGTCCCTGTTAGCTGGCTCATGTACCTACTGCCGCAGTGTGTCTATTCTCAGTGATTTCCGTGCACATTCCCCTGCTTGTCCCTGTTAGCTGGCTCTTGTACCTACTGCCCCAGTGTATCTCTGCTCAGTGATTTCTGTGCACATTCCCCTGCTTGTCCCTGTTAGATGGCTCTTGCACCTACTGTCCCAGTGTGTCTCTGCTCACTGATTTCCGTGCACATTCCCCTGCTTGTCCCTGTTAGCTGGCTCTTGTCTCTACTGCCCCAGTGTGTCTCTGCTCAGTGATTTCCGTGCACATTCACCTGCTTGTCCCTGTTAGCTGGCTCTTGTACCTACTGCCCCAGTGTGTCTCTGCTCAGTGATTTGTGTACACATTGTCCCTGCTCGTCCCTGTTCTTTGGCTCCTGTACAAACTGCCCTGGTGTGCCTCAGCTCAGTGATTTCCGTGCACATTCCCCTGCTTGTCCCTGTTAGCTGGCTCTTGTACCTACTGCCCCAGTGTGTCTCTGCACACTGATTTCCGTGCACATTCCCCTGCTTGTCCCTGTTAGCTGGCTCTTGTACCTACTGCCCCAGTGTGTCTCTGCTCACTGATTTCCGTGCACATTCCCCTGCTTGTCCCTGTTAGCTGGCTCTTGTACCTACTGCCCCAGTGTGTCTCTGCTCAGTGATTTCCGTGCACATTCCCCTGCTTGTCCCTGTTAGCTGGCTCTTCTACCTACTGCCCCAGTGTGTCTCTGCTCAGTGACTTCCGTGCACATTCCCCTGCCTGTCCCTGTTAGCTGGCTCGTGTACCTACTGCCCCAGTGTGTCTCTGCTGCCTGTCCCTGTTAGTTGGCTCGTGTACTTACTGCCCCAGTGTGTCTCTGCTCACTGATTTCCGTGCACATTCCCCTGCTTGTCCCTGTTAGCTGGCTCGTGTACCTACTGCCCCAGTGTGTCTCTTCTCACTGATTTCCGTGCACATTCCCCTGCTTGTCCCTGTTAGCTGGCTCTTGCACCAACAGCCCCAGTGTGTCTCTGCTCAGTGATTTCCGTGCACATTCCCCTGCTTGTCCCTGTTAGCTGGCTCTTGAACCTACTACCCCAGTGTGTCTCTGCTCAGTGATTTCCGTGCACATTCCCCTGCTTGTCCCTGTTAGCTGGCTCTTCTACCTACTGCCCCAGTGTGTCTCTGCTCAGTGACTTCCGTGCACATTCCCCTGCCTGTCCCTGTTAGCTGGCTCGTGTACCTACTGCCCCAGTGTGTCTCTGCTGCCTGTCCCTGTTAGTTGGCTCGTGTACTTACTGCCCCAGTGTGTCTCTGCTCACTGATTTCCGTGCACATTCCCCTGCTTGTCCCTGTTAGCTGGCTCTTGCACCAACAGCCCCAGTGTGTCTCTGCTCAGTGATTTCCGTGCACATTCCCCTGCTTGTCCCTGTTAGCTGGCTCTTGCACCTACTGCCCAGTGTGTCTCTGCTCACTGATATCCGTGCACATTCCCCTGCTTGTCCCTGTTAGCTGGCTCGTGTACCTACTGCCCCAGTGTGTCTCTGCTCACTGATTTCCGTGCACATTCCCCTGCTTGTCCCTGTTAGCTGGCTCTTGTACCTACTGCCCCAGTGTGTCTCTGCCCAGTGATTTCCGTGCACATTCCCCTGCTTGTCCCTGTTAGCTGGCTCTTGTACCTACTGCCCCAGTGTGTCTCTGCTCACTGATTTCCGTGCACATTCCCCTGCTTGTCCCTGTTAGCTGGCTCTTGTACCTACTGCCCCAGTGTGTCTATTCTCAGTGATTTCCGTGCACATTCCCCTGCTTGTCCCTGTTAGCTGGCTCTTGTACCTACTGCCCCAGTGTGTCTCTGCTCAGTGACTTCCGTGCACATTCCCCTGCTTGTCCCTGTTAGCTGGCTCGTGTACCTACTGCCCCAGTGTGTCTCTGCTCAGTGATTTCTGTGCACATTCCCCTGCTTGTCCCTGTTAAGCTGGCTCGTGTACCTACTGCCCCAGTGTGTCTCTGATCACTGATTTACGTGCACATTCCCCTGCTTGTCCCTGTTAGCTGGCTCTTGTACCTACTGCCCCAGTGTGTCTCTGTTCAGTGACTTCCGTGCACATTCCCCTGCTTGTCCCTGTTAGCTGGCTCTTGTACCTACTGCCCCAGTGTGTCTCTGCTCAGTGATTTCCGTGCACATTCCCCTGCTTGTCCCTGTTAGCTGGCTCTTGTACCTACTGCCCCAGTGTGTCTCTGCTCAGTGATTTCCGTGCACATTCACCTGCTTGTCCCTGTTAGCTGGCTCTTGTACCTACTGCCCAGTGTGTCTCTGCTCAGTGATTTGTGTACACATTGTCCCTGCTCGTCCCTGTTCTTTGGCTCCTGTACAAACTGCCCTGGTGTGCCTCAGCTCAGTGATTTCTGTGCACATTCCCCTGCTTGTCCCTGTTAGCTGGCTCTTGTACCTACTGCCCCAGTGTGTCTCTGCTCACTGATTTCCGTGCACATTCCCCTGCTTGTCCTTGTTAGCTGGCTGTTGTACCTACTGCCCCAGTGTGTCTCTGCTCACTTATTTCCGTGCACATTCCCCTGCTTGTCCCTGTTAGCTGGCTCTTGTACCTACTGCCCCAGTTTGTCTCTGCTCAGTGATTTCTGTGCACATTCCCCTGCTTGTCCCTCTGTTAGCTGGCTCTTGTACCTACTGCCCCAGTGTGTCTCTGCTCAGTGACTTCCGTGCACATTCCCCTGCCTGTCCCTGTTAGCTGGCTCGTGTACCTACTCCCCCAGTGTGTCTCTGCTCAGTGACTTCCGTGCACATTCCCCTGCCTGTCCCTGTTAGCTGGCTCGTGTACCTACTGCCCCAGTGTGTCTCTTCTCACTGATTTCCGTGCACATTCCCCTGCTTGTCCCTGTTAGCTGGCTCTTGCACCAACTGCCCCAGTGTGTCTCTGCTCAGTGATTTCCGTGCACATTCCCCTGCTTGTCCCTGTTAGCTGGCTCTTGCCCCTACTGCCCCAGTGTGTCTCTGCTCAGTGATTTCCGTGCACATTCCCCTGCTTGTCCCTGTTAGCTTGCTCGTGTACCTACTGCCCCAGTGTGTCTCTGCTCAGTGATTTCCGTGCACATTCCCCTGCTTGTCCCTGTTAGCTGGCTCTTGTACCTACTGCCTCAGTGTGTCTCTGCTCAGTGGTTTCCGTGCACATTCCCCTGCTTGTCCCTGTTAGCTGGCTCTTCTACCTACTGCCCCAGTGTGTCTCTGCTCAGTGATTTCCGTGCACATTCCCCTGCTTGTCCCTGTTAGCTGGCTCTTGCACCTACTGCCCAGTGTGTCTCTACTCACTGATTTCGGTGCACATTCCCCTGCTTGTCCCTGTTAGCTGGCTCTTGCACCTACTGCCCCAGTGTGTCTCTGCTCACTGATTTCCGTGCACATTTCCCTGCTTGTCCCTGTTAGCTGGCTCTTGCACCTACTGCCCCAGTGTGTCTCTGCTCACTGATATCCGTGCACATTCCCCTGCTTGTCCCTGTTAGCTGGCTCGTGTACCTACTGCCCCAGTGTGTCTCTGCTCACTGATTTCCGTGCACATTCCCCTGCTTGTCCCTGTTAGCTGGCTCGTGTACCTACTGTCCCAGTGTGTCTCTGCTCACTGATTTCCGTGCACATTCCCCTGCTTGTCCCTGTTATCTGGCTCTTGTACCTACTGCCCCAGTGTGTCTCTGCTCAGTGATTTCCGTGCACATTCCCCTGCTTGTCCCTGTCAGCTGGCTCTTGTACCTACTGCCCCAGTGTGTCTCTGCCCAGTGATTTCCGTGCACATTCCCCTGCTTGTCCCTGTTAGCTGGCTCTTGTACCTACTGCCCCAGTGTGTCTCTGCTCACTGATTTCCGTGCACATTCCCCTGCTTGTCCCTGTTAGCTGGCTCATGTACCTACTGCCGCAGTGTGTCTATTCTCAGTGATTTCCGTGCACATTCCCCTGCTTGTCCCTGTTAGCTGGCTCTTGTACCTACTGCCCCAGTGTGTCTCTGCTCAGTGACTTCCGTGCACATTCCCCTGCTTGTCCCTGTTAGCTGGCTCTTGCACCTACTGCCCCAGTGTGTCTCTGCTCACTGATTCCCGTGCACATTCCCCTGCTTGTCCCTGTTAGCTGGCTCTTGCACCTACTGCCCCAGTGTGTCTCTGCTCACTGATATCCGTGCACATTCCCCTCCTTGTCCCTGTTAGCTGGCTCTTGCACCTACTGCCCCAGTGTGTCTCTGCTCACTGATATCCGTGCACATTCCCCTGCTTGTCCCTGTTAGCTGGCTCTTGTACCTACTACCCCAGTGTGTCTCAGCTCACTGATTTCCGTGCACATTCCCCTGCTTGTCCCTGTTAGCTGGCTCGTGTACCAACTGCCCCAGTGTGTCTCTGCTCACTGTTTTCTGTGCACATTCCCCTGCTTGTCCTTGTTAGCTGGCTCTTGTACCTACTGCCCCAGT
Source organism: Triturus cristatus (assembly GCF_964204655.1). Lineage (NCBI taxonomy): Eukaryota > Metazoa > Chordata > Amphibia > Caudata > Salamandridae > Triturus > Triturus cristatus. Next base: position 709,382 of record NW_028187811.1, on the reverse strand, counting down.
CTGTCTCTGCTCAGTGACTTCCGTGCACATTCCCCTGCTTGTCCCTGTTAGCTGGCTCTTGTACCTACTGCCCCAGTGTTTCTCTGCTCAGTGATTTCCGTGCACATTCCCCTGCTTGTCCCTGTTAGTTGGCTCTAATACCTACTACCCCAGTGTGTCTCTGCTCAGTGATTTCCATGCACATTCACCTGCTTGTCCCTTTTAGCTGGCTCTTGTACCTACTGCCCCAGTCTGTCTCTGCTCAGTGACTTCCGTGCACATTCCCCTGCTTGTCCCTGTTAGCTGGCTCTTGTACCTACTGCCCCAGTGTGTCTCTGCTCAGTGATTTCCGTGCACGTTCACCTGCTTGTCCCTGTTAGCTGGCTCTTCTACCTACTGCCCCAGTGTGTCTCTGCTAAGTGATTTGTTTACACATTGTCCGTGCTCGTCCCTGTTCTTTGGCTCCTGTACAAAATGCCCTGGTGTGCCTCAGCTCAGTGATTTCCGTGCACATTCCCCTGCTTGTCCCTGTTAGCTGGCTCTTGTACCTACTGCCCCAGTGTGTCTCTGCTCACTGATTTCCGTGCACATTCCCCTGCTTGTCCCTGTTAGCTGGCTCTTGCACCTACTGCCCCAGTGTGTCTCTGCTCACTGATATCCGTGCACATTCCCCTGCTTGTCCCTGTTAGCTGGCTCGTGTACCTACTGCCCCAGTGTGTCTCTGCTCACTGATTTCCGTGCACATTCCCCTGCTTGTCCCTGTTAGCTGGCTGTTGTACCTACTGCCTCAGTGTGTCTCTGCTCAGTGATTTCTCTGCACATTCCCCTTTTTGTCCCTGTTAGCTGGCTCTTGTACCTACTGCCCCAGTGTGTCTCTGCTCAGTGACTTCCGTGCACATTCCCCTGCTTGTCCCTGTTAGCTGGCTCGTGTACCTACTGCCCCAGTGTGTGTCTGCTCATTGATTTCCGTGCACATTCCCCTGCTTGTCCCTGTTAGCTGGCTCGTGTACCTACTGCCCCAGTGTGTCTCTGCACAGTGATTTCCGTGCACATTCCCCTGCTTGTCCCTGTTAGCTGGCTCTTGTACCTACTGCCCCAGTGTGTCTCTGATCACTGATTTTCGTGCACATTCCCCTGCTTGTCCCTGTTAGCTGGCTCTTGTACCTACTGCCCCAGTGTGTCTCTGCTCAGTGACTTCCGTGCACATTCCCCTGCTTGTCCCTGTTAGCTGGCTCTTGTACCTACTGCCCCAGTGTGTCTCTGCTCAGTGACTTCTGTGCACATTCCCCTGCTTGTCCCTGTTAGCTGGCGCGTGTACCTACTGCCCCAGTGTGTCTCTGCTCAGTGATTTCCTTGCACATTCCCCTGCTTGTCCCTGTTAGCTGGCTCGTGTACCTACTGCCCCAGTGTGTCTCTGCTCAGTGATTTCCGTGCACATTCCCCTGCTTGTCCCTGTTAGCTGGCTCTTGTCTCTACTGCCCCAGTGTGTCTCTGCTCAGTGATTTCCGTGCACATTCACCTGCTTGTCCCTGTTAGCTGGCTCTTGTACCTACTGCCCCAGTGTGTCTCTGCTCAGTGATTTGTGTACACATTGTCCCTGCTCGTCCCTGTTCTTTGGCTCCTGTACAAACTGCCCTGGTGTGCCTCAGCTCAGTGATTTCCGTGCACATTCCCCTGCTTGTCCCTGTTAGCTGGCTCTTGTACCTACTGCCCCAGTGTGTCTCTGCACACTGATTTCCGTGCACATTCCCCTGCTTGTCCCTGTTAGCTGACTCTTGTACCTACTGCCCCAGTGTGTCTCTGCTCACTGATTTCCGTGCACATTCCCCTGCTTGTCCCTGTTAGCTGGCTCTTGTACCTACTACCCCAGTGTGTCTCTGCTCAGTGATTTCCGTGCACATTCCCCTGCTTGTCCCTGTTAGCTGGCTCTTGTACCTACTGCCCCAGTGTGTCTCTGCTCAGTGACTTCCGTGCACATTCCCCTGCCTGTCCCTGTTAGGCGGCTCGTGTACCTACTGCCCCAGTGTGTCTCTGCTGCCTGTCCCTGTTAGTTGGCTCGTGTACTTACTGCCCCAGTGTGTCTCTGCTCACTGATTTCCGTGCACATTCCCCTGCTTGTCCCTGTTAGCTGGCTCTTGCACCAACAGCCCCAGTGTGTCTCTGCTCAGTGATTTCCGTGCACATTCCCCTACTTGTCCCTGTTAGCTGGCTCTTGCACCTACTGCCCAGTGTGTCTCTGCTCACTGATATCCGTGCACATTCCCCTGCTTGTCCCTGTTAGCTGGCTCGTGTACCTACTGCCCCTGTGTGTCTCTGCTCACTGATTTCCGTGCACATTCCCCTGCTTGTCCCTGTTAGCTGGCTCTTGTACCTACTGCCCCAGTGTGTCTCTGCCCAGTGATTTCCGTGCACATTCCCCTGCTTGTCCCGGTTAGCTGGCTCTTGTACCTACTGCCCCAGTGTGTCTCTGCTCACTGATTTCCGTGCACATTCCCCTGCTTGTCCCTGTTAGCTGGCTCTTGTACCTACTGCCCCAGTGTGTCTATTCTCAGTGATTTCCGTGCACATTCCCCTGCTTGTCCCTGTTAGCTGGCTCTTGTACCTACTGCCCCAGTGTGTCTCTGCTCAGTGACTTCCGTGCACATTCCCCTGCTTGTCCCTGTTAGCTGGCTCGTGTACCTACTGCCCCAGTGTGTCTCTGCTCAGTGATTTCCGTGCACATTCCCCTGCTTGTCCCTGTTAGCTGGCTCGTGTACCTACTGCCCCAGTGTGTCTCTGCTCAGTGATTTCCGTGCACATTCCCCTGCTTGTCCCTGTTAGCTGGCTCTTGTACCTACTGCCCCAGTGTGTCTCTGATCACTGATTTACGTGCACATTCCCCTGCTTGTCCCTGTTAGCTGGCTCTTGTACCTACTGCCCCAGTGTGTCTCTGTTCAGTGACTTCCGTGCACATTCCCCTGCTTGTCCCTGTTAGCTGGCTCTTGTACCTACTGCCCCAGTGTGTCTCTGCTCAGTGATTTCCGTGCACATTCCCCTGCTTGTCCCTGTTAGCTGGCTCTTGTACCTACTGCCCCAGTGTGTCTCTGCTCAGTGATTTCCGTGCACATTCACCTGCTTGTCCCTGTTAGCTGGCTCTTGTACCTACTGCCCCAGTGTGTCTCTGCTCAGTGATTTGTGTACACATTGTCCCTGCTCGTCCCTGTTCTTTGGCTCCTGTACAAACTGCCCTGGTGTGCCTCAGCTCAGTGATTTCTGTGCACATTCCCCTGCTTGTCCCTGTTAGCTGGCTCTTGTACCTACTGCCCCAGTGTGTCTCTGCTCACTGATTTCCGTGCACATTCCCCTGCTTGTCCTTGTTAGCTGGCTGTTGTACCTACTGCCCCAGTGTGTCTCTGCTCAGTGATTTCCGTGCACATTCCCCTGCTTGTCCCTGTTAGCTGGCTCTTGCACCTACTGCCCCAGTTTGTCTCTGCTCAGTGATTTCTGTGCACATTCCCCTGCTTGTCCCTCTGTTAGCTGGCTCTTGTACCTACTGCCCCAGTGTGTCTCTGCTCAGTGACTTCCGTGCACATTCCCCTGCCTGTCCCTGTTAGCTGGCTTGTGTACCTACTCCCCCAGTGTGTCTCTGCTCAGTGACTTCCGTGCACATTCCCCTGCCTGTCCCTGTTAGCTGGCTCGTGTACCTACTGCCCCAGTGTGTCTCTTCTCACTGATTTCCGTGCACATTCCCCTGCTTGTCCCTGTTAGCTGGCTCTTGCACCAACTGCCCCAGTGTGTCTCTGCTCAGTGATTTCCGTGCACATTCCCCTGCTTGTCCCTGTTAGCTGGCTCTTGCCCCTACTGCCCCAGTGTGTCTCTGCTCAGTGATGTCCGTGCACATTCCCCTGCTTGTCCCTGTTAGCTGGCTTGTGTACCTACTGCCCCAGTGTGTCTCTGCTCAGTGATTTCCGTGCACATTCCCCTGCTTGTCCCTGTTAGCTGGCTCTTGTACCTACTGCCTCAGTGTGTCTCTGCTCAGTGATTTCCGTGCACATTCCCCTGCTTTTCCCTGTTAGCTGGCTCTTGTACCTACTGCCCCAGTGTGTCTCTGCTCAGTGATTTCCGTGCACATTCCCCTGCTTGTCCCTGTTAGCTGGCTCTTGCACCTACTGCCCAGTGTGTCTCTACTCACTGATTTCGGTGCACATTCCCCTGCTTGTCCCTGTTAGCTGGCTCTTGCACCTACTGCCCCAGTGTGTCTCTGCTCACTGATTTCCGTGCACATTTCCCTGCTTGTCCCTGTTAGCTGGCTCTTGCACCTACTGCCCCAGTGTGTCTCTGCTCACTGATATCCGTGCACATTCCCCTGCTTGTCCCTGTTAGCTGGCTCGTGTACCTACTGCCCCAGTGTGTCTCTGCTCACTGATTTCCGTGCACATTCCCCTGCTTGTCCCTGTTAGCTGGCTCGTGTACCTACTGTCCCAGTGTGTCTCTGCTCACTGATTTCCGTGCACATTCCCCTGCTTGTCCCTGTTATCTGACTCTTGTACCTACTGCCCCAGTGTGTCTCTGCTCAGTGATTTCCGTGCACATTCCCCTGCTTGTCCCTGTTAGCTGGCTCTTGTACCTACTGCCCCAGTGTGTCTCTGCCCAGTGATTTCCGTGCACATTCCCCTGCTTGTCCCTGTTAGCTGGCTCTTGTACCTACTGCCCCAGTGTGTCTCTGCTCACTGATTTCCGTGCACATTCCCCTGCTTGTCCCTGTTAGCTGGCTCATGTACCTACTGCCGCAGTGTGTCTATTCTTAGTGATTTCCGTGCACATTCCCCTGCTTGTCCCTGTTAGCTGGCTCTTGTACCTACTGCCCCAGTGTGTCTCTGCTCAGTGACTTCCGTGCACATTCCCCTGCTTGTCCCTGTTAGCTGGCTCTTGCACCTACTGCCCCAGTGTGTCTCTGCTCACTGATTTCCGTGCACATTCCCCTGCTTGTCCCTGTTAGCTGGCTCTTGCACCTACTGCCCCAGTGTGTCTCTGCTCACTGATATCCGTGCACATTCCCCTGCTTGTCCCTGTTAGCTGGCTCTTGCACCTACTGCCCCAGTGTGTCTCTGCTCACTGATATCCGTGCACATTCCCCTGCTTGTCCCTGTTAGCTGGCTCGTGTACCTACTACCCCAGTGTGTCTCAGCTCACTGATTTCCGTGCACATTCCCCTGCTTGTCCCTGTTAGCTGGCTCGTGTACCAACTGCCCCAGTGTGTCTCTGCTCACTGTTTTCCGTGCACATTCCCCTGCTTGTCCCTGTTAGCTGGCTCTTGTACCTACTGCCCCAGTGTGTCTCTGCTCAGTGATTTCTGTGCACATTCCCCTGCTTGTCCCTGTTAGCTGGCTCGTGTACCTACTGCCCCAGTGTGTCTCTGCTCAGTGATTTCCGTAAACATTCCCCTGCTTGTCCCTGTTAGCTGGCTCTTGTACCTACTGCCCTAGTGTGTCTCTGCTCACTGATTTCTGTGCACATTCCCCTGCTTGTCCCTGTTAGCTGGCTCTTGTACCTACTGCCCCAGTCTGTCTCTGCTCAGTGACTTCCGTGCACATTCCCCTGCTTGTCCCTGTTAGCTGGCTCTTGTGCCTACTGCCCCAGTGTGTCTCTGCTCAGTGATTTCCGTGCACATTCCCCTGCTTGTCCCTGTTAGTTGGCTCTAATACCTACTACCCCAGTGTGTCTCTGCTCAGTGATTTCCATGCACATTCACCTGCTTGTCCCTGTTAGCTGGCTCTTGTACCTACTGCCCCAGTGTGTCTCTGCTCAGTGATTTGTGTACACATTGTCCCTGCTCGTCCCTGTTCTTTGGCTCCTGTACAAAATGCCCTGGTGTGCCTCAGCTCAGTGATTTCCGTGCACATTCCCCTGCTTGTCCCTGTAAGCTGGCTCTTGTACCTACTGCCCCAGTATGTCTCTGCACACTGATTTCCGTGCACATTCCCCTGCTTGTCCCTGTTAGCTGGCTCTTGTACCTACTGCCCCAGTGTGTCTCTGCTCACTGATTTCCGTGCACATTCCCCTGCTTGTCCCTGTCAGCTGGCTCTTGTACCTACTGCCCCAGTGTGTCTCTGCTCAGTGACATCCATGCACATTCCCCTGCCTGTCCCTGTTAGCTGGCTTGTGTACCTACTGCCCCAGTGTGTCTCTGCTGCCTGTCCCTGTTAGTTGGCTCGTGTACTTACTGCCCCAGCGTGTCTCTGCTCACTGATTTCCATGCACATTCCCCTGCTTGTCCCTGTTAGCTGGCTCTTGCACCAACTGCCCCAATGTGTCTCTGCTCAGTGATTTCCGTGCACATTCCCCTGCTTGTCCCTGTTAGCTGGCTCTTGTACCTACTGCCCCAGTGTGTTTCTGCTCAGTGACTTCCGTGCACATTCCCCTGCTTGTCCCTGTTAGCTGGCTCTTGCACCTACTGCCCCAGTGTGTCTCTGCTCACTGATATCCGTGCACATTCCCCTGCTTGTCCCTGTTAGCTGGCTCTTGTACCTACTGCCCCAGTGTGTCTATTCTCAGTGATTTCCGTGCACATTCCCCTGCTTGTCGCTGTTAGCTGGCTCTTGTACCTACTGCCCCAGTGTGTCTCTGCTCAGTGACTTCCGTGCACATTCCCCTGCTTGTCCCTGTTAGCTGGCTCGTGTACCTACTGCCCCAGTGTGTCTCTGCTCAGTGATTTCCATGCACATTCCCCTGCTTGTCCCTGTTAGCTGGCTCTTGTACCTACTGCCCTAGTGTGTCTCTGCTCACTGATTTCTGTGCACATTCCCCTGCTTGTCCCTGTTAGCTGGCTCTTGTACCTACTGCCCCAGTCTGTCTCTGCTCAGTGACTTCCGTGCACATTCCCCTGCTTGTCCCTGTTAGCTGGCTCTTGTACCTACTGCCCCAGTGTGTCTCTGCTCAGTGATTTCCGTGCACATTCCCCTGCTTGTCCCTGTTAGTTGGCTCTAATACCTACTACCCCAGTGTGTCTCTGCTCAGTGATTTCCATGCACATTCACCTGCTTGTCCCTGTTGGCTGGCTCTTGTACCTACTGCCCCAGTGTGTCTCTGCTCAGTGATTTGTGTACACATTGTCCCTTCTCGTCCCTGTTCTTTGGCTCCTGTACAAAATGCCCTGGTGTGCCTCAGCTCAGTGATTTCCGTGCACATTCCCCTGCTTGTCCCTGTAAGCTGGCTCTTGTACCTACTGCCCCAGTATGTCTCTGCACACTGATTTCCGTGCACATTCCCCTGCTTGTCCCTGTTAGCTGGCTCTTGTACCTACTGCCCCAGTGTGTCTCTGCTCACTGATTTCCGTGCACATTCCTCTACTTGTCCCTGTCAGCTGGCTCTTGTACCTACTGCCCCAGTGTGTCTCTGCTCAGTGACTTCCATGCACATTCCCCTGCCTGTCCCTGTTAGCTGGCTCGTGTACCTACTGCCCCAGTGTGTCTCTGCTGCCTGTCCCTGTTAGTTGGCTCGTGTACTTACTGCCCCAGCGTGTCTCTGCTCACTGATTTCCGTGCACATTCCCCTGCTTGTCCCTGTTAGCTGGCTCTTGCACCAACTGCCCCAGTGTGTCTCTGCTCAGTGATTTCCGTGCACATTCCCCTGATTGTCCCTGTTAGCTGGCTCTTGTACCTACTGCCCCAGTCTGTCTCTGCTCAGTGATTTCCGTGCACATTCCCCTGCTTGTTCCTGTTAGCTGGCTCGTGTACCTACTGCCCCAGTGTGTCTCTGCTCAGTGATTTCCGTGCACATTCCCCTGCTTGTCCCTGTTAGCTGGCTCGTGTACCTACTGCCCCAGTGTGTCTCTGCTCAGTGATTTCCGTGCACATTCCCCTGCTTGTCCCTGTTAGCTGGCTCTTGTACCTACTGCCCTAGTGTGTCTCTGCTCACTGATTTCCGTGCACATTCCCCTGCTTGTCCCTGTTAGCTGGCTCTTGTACCTACTGCCCCAGTCTGTCTCTGCTCAGTGACTTCCGTGCACATTCCCCTGCTTGTCCCTGTTAGCTGGCTCTTGTACCTACTGCCCCAGTGTGTCTCTGCTCAGTGATTTCCGTGCACGTTCACCTGCTTGTCCCTTTTAGCTGGCTCTTGTACCTACTGCCCCAGTGTGTCTCTGCTCAGTGATTTGTGTACACATTGTCCCTGCTCGTCCCTGTTCTTTGGCTCCTGTACAAAATGCCCTGGTGTGCCTCAGCTCAGTGATTTCCGTGCACATTCCCCTGCTTGTCCCTGTTAGCTGGCTCTTGTACCTACTGCCCCAGTGTGTCTCTGCTCACTGATTTCCGTGCACATTCCCCTGCTTGTCCCTGTTAGCTGGCTCTTGCACCTACTGCCCCAGTGTGTCTCTGCTCACTGATATCCGTGCACATTCCCCTGCTTGTCCCTGTTAGCTGGCTCGTGTACCTACTGCCCCAGTGTGTCTCAGCTCACTGATTTCTGTGCACATTCCCCTGCTTGTCCCTGTAAGCTGGCTCTTGTACCTACTGCCCCAGTATGTCTCTGCACACTGATTTCCGTGCACATTCCCCTGCTTGTCCCTGTTAGCTGGCTCTTGTACCTACTGCCCCAGTGTGTCTCTGCTCACTGATTTCCGTGCACATTCCCCTGCTTGTCCCTGTCAGCTGGCTCTTGTACCTACTGCCCCAGTGTGTCTCAGCTCACTGATTTCTGTGCACATTCCCCTGCTTGTCCCTGTAAGCTGGCTCTTGTACCTACTGCCCCAGTATGTCTCTGCACACTGATTTCCGTGCACATTCCCCTGCTTGTCCCTGTTAGCTGGCTCTTGTACCTACTGCCCCAGTGTGTCTCTGCTCACTGATTTCCGTGCACATTCCCCTGCTTGTCCCTGTCAGCTGGCTCTTGTACCTACTGCCCCAGTGTGTCTCTGCTCACTGATTTCCGTGCACATTCCCCTGCTTGTCCCTGTCAGCTGGCTCTTGTACCTACTGCCCCAGTGTGTCTCTGCTCAGTGACATCCATGCACATTCCCCTGCCTGTCCCTGTTAGCTGGCTTGTGTACCTACTGCCCCAGTGTGTCTCTGCTGCCTGTCCCTGTTAGTTGGCTCGTGTACTTACTGCCTCAGCGTGTCTCTGCTCACTGATTTCCATGCACATTCCCCTGCTTGTCCCTGTTAGCTGGCTCTTGCACCAACTGCCCCAATGTGTCTCTGCTCAGTGATTTCCGTGCACATTCCCCTGCTTGTCCCTGTTAGCTGGCTCTTGTACCTACTGCCCCAGTGTGTTTCTGCTCAGTGACTTCCGTGCACATTCCCCTGCTTGTCCCTGTTAGCTGGCTCTTGCACCTACTGCCCCAGTGTGTCTCTGCTCACTGATATCCGTGCACATTCCCCTGCTTGTCCCTGTTAGCTGGCTCTTGTACCTACTGCCCCAGTGTGTCTATTCTCAGTGATTTCCGTGCACATTCCCCTGCTTGTCGCTGTTAGCTGGCTCTTGTACCTACTGCCCCAGTGTGTCTCTGCTCAGTGACTTCCGTGCACATTCCCCTGCTTGTCCCTGTTAGCTGGCTCGTGTACCTACTGCCCCAGTGTGTCTCTGCTCAGTGATTTCCATGCACATTCCCCTGCTTGTCCCTGTTAGCTGGCTCTTGTACCTACTGCCCTAGTGTGTCTCTGCTCACTGATTTCTGTGCACATTCCCCTGCTTGTCCCTGTTAGCTGGCTCTTGTACCTACTGCCCCAGTCTGTCTCTGCTCAGTGACTTCCGTGCACATTCCCCTGCTTGTCCCTGTTAGCTGGCTCTTGTACCTACTGCCCCAGTGTGTCTCTGCTCAGTGATTTCCGTGCACATTCCCCTGCTTGTCCCTGTTAGTTGGCTCTAATACCTACTACCCCAGTGTGTCTCTGCTCAGTGATTTCCATGCACATTCACCTGCTTGTCCCTGTTGGCTGGCTCTTGTACCTACTGCCCCAGTGTGTCTCTGCTCAGTGATTTGTGTACACATTGTCCCTTCTCGTCCCTGTTCTTTGGCTCCTGTACAAAATGCCCTGGTGTGCCTCAGCTCAGTGATTTCCGTGCACATTCCCCTGCTTGTCCCTGTAAGCTGGCTCTTGTACCTACTGCCCCAGTATGTCTCTGCACACTGATTTCCGTGCACATTCCCCTGCTTGTCCCTGTTAGCTGGCTCTTGTACCTACTGCCCCAGTGTGTCTCTGCTCACTGATTTCCGTGCACATTCCTCTACTTGTCCCTGTCAGCTGGCTCTTGTACCTACTGCCCCAGTGTGTCTCTGCTCAGTGACTTCCATGCACATTCCCCTGCCTGTCCCTGTTAGCTGGCTCGTGTACCTACTGCCCCAGTGTGTCTCTGCTGCCTGTCCCTGTTAGTTGGCTCGTGTACTTACTGCCCCAGCGTGTCTCTGCTCACTGATTTCCGTGCACATTCCCCTGCTTGTCCCTGTTAGCTGGCTCTTGCACCAACTGCCCCAGTGTGTCTCTGCTCAGTGATTTCCGTGCACATTCCCCTGATTGTCCCTGTTAGCTGGCTCTTGTACCTACTGCCCCAGTCTGTCTCTGCTCAGTGATTTCCGTGCACATTCCCCTGCTTGTTCCTGTTAGCTGGCTCGTGTACCTACTGCCCCAGTGTGTCTCTGCTCAGTGATTTCCGTGCACATTCCCCTGCTTGTCCCTGTTAGCTGGCTCGTGTACCTACTGCCCCAGTGTGTCTCTGCTCAGTGATTTCCGTGCACATTCCCCTGCTTGTCCCTGTTAGCTGGCTCTTGTACCTACTGCCCTAGTGTGTCTCTGCTCACTGATTTCCGTGCACATTCCCCTGCTTGTCCCTGTTAGCTGGCTCTTGTACCTACTGCCCCAGTCTGTCTCTGCTCAGTGACTTCCGTGCACATTCCCCTGCTTGTCCCTGTTAGCTGGCTCTTGTACCTACTGCCCCAGTGTGTCTCTGCTCAGTGATTTCCGTGCACGTTCACCTGCTTGTCCCTTTTAGCTGGCTCTTGTACCTACTGCCCCAGTGTGTCTCTGCTCAGTGATTTGTGTACACATTGTCCCTGCTCGTCCCTGTTCTTAGGCTCCTGTACAAAATGCCCTGGTGTGCCTCAGCTCAGTGATTTCCGTGCACATTCCCCTGCTTGTCCCTGTTAGCTGGCTCTTGTACCTACTGCCCCAGTGTGTCTCTGCTCACTGATTTCCGTGCACATTCCCCTGCTTGTCCCTGTTAGCTGGCTCTTGCACCTACTGCCCCAGTGTGTCTCTGCTCACTGATATCCGTGCACATTCCCCTGCTTGTCCCTGTTAGCTGGCTCGTGTACCTACTGCCCCAGTGTGTCTCAGCTCACTGATTTCTGTGCACATTCCCCTGCTTGTCCCTGTTAGCTGGCTCTTGTACCTACGGCCCCAGTGTGTCTCTGCCCAGTGATTTCCGTGCACATTCCCCTGCTTGTCCCTGTTAGCTGGCTCTTGTACCTACTGCCCCAGTGTGTCTCTGCTCACTGATTTCAGTGCACATTCCCCTGCTTGTCCCTGTTAGCTGGCTCTTGTACCTACTGCCCCAGTGTGTCTATTCTCAGTGATTTCCGTGCACATTCCCCTGCTTGTCCCTGTTAGCTGGCTCTTGTATCTACTGCCCCAGTGTGTCTCTGCTCAGTGACTTCCGTGCACATTCCCCTGCTTGTCCCTGTTAGCTGGCTCGTGTACCTACTGCCCCAGTGTGTCTCTGCTCAGTGATTTCCGTGCACATTCCCCTGCTTGTCCCGGTTAGCTGGCTCTTGTACCTACTGCCCCAGTGTGTCTCTGTTCAGTGACTTCCGTGCACATTCCCCTGCTTGTCCCTGTTAGCTGGCTCTTGTACCTACTGCCCCAGTGTGTCTCTGCTCAGTGATTTCCGTGCACATTCCCCTGCTTGGCCCTGTTAGCTGGCTCTTGTACCTACTGCCTCAGTGTGTCTCTGCTCAGTGATTTCCGTGCACATTCACCTGCTTGTCTCTGTTAGCTGGCTCTTGTACCTACTGCCCCAGAGTGTCTCTGCTCAGTGATTTGTGTACACATTGTCCCTGCTCGTCCCTGTTCTTTGGCTCCTGTACAAACTGCCCTGGTGTGCCTCAGCTCAGTGATTTCTGTGCACATTTCCCTGCTTGTCCCTGTTAGCTGGCTCTTGTACCTACTGCCCCAGTGTGTCTCTGCTCACTGATTTCCGTGCACATTCCCCTGCTTGTCCCTGTTAGCTGGCTCTTGTACCTACTGCCCCAGTGTGTCTCTGCTCACTTATTTCCGTGCACATTCCCCTGCTTTTCCCTGTTAGCTGGCTCTTGTACCTACTGCCCCAGTGTGTCTCTGCTCAGTGATTTCTGTGCACATTCCCCTGCTTGTCCCTCTGTTAGCTGGCTCTTGTACCTACTGCCCCAGTGTGTCTCTGCTCAGTGACTTCCGTGCACATTCCCCTGCCTGTCCCTGTTAGCTGGCTCGTGTACCTACTGCCCCAGTGTGTCTCTGCTCAGTGACTTCCGTGCACATTCCCCTGCCTGTCCCTGTTAGCTGGCTCGTGTACCTACTGCCCCAGTGTGTCTATTCTCACTGATTTCCGTGCACATTCCCCTGCTTGTCCCTGTTAGCTGGCTCTTGCACCAACTGCCCCAGTGTGTCTCTGCTCAGTGATTTCCGTGCACATTCCCCTGCTTGTCCCTGTTAGCTGGCTCTTGCCCCTACTGCCCCAGTGTGTCTCTGCTCAGTGATTTCCGTGCACATTCCCCTGCTTGTCCCTGTTAGCTGGCTCTTGTACCTTCTGCCCCAGTGTGTCTCTGCTCACTGATTTCCGTGCACATTCCCCTGCTTGTCCCTGTTAGCTGGCTCGTGTACCTACTGTCCCAGTGTGTCTCTGCTCACTGATTTCCGTGCACATTCCCCTGCTTGTCCCTGTTATCTGACTCTTGTACCTACTGCCCCAGTGTGTCTCTGCTCAGTGATTTCCGTGCACATTCCCCTGCTTGTCCCTGTTAGCTGGCTCTTGTACCTACTGCCCCAGTGTGTCTCTGCCCAGTGATTTCCGTGCACATTCCCCTGCTTGTCCCTGTTAGCTGGCTCTTGTACCTACTGCCCCAGTGTGTCTCTGCTCACTGATTTCCGTGCACATTCCCCTGCTTGTCCCTGTTAGCTGGCTCATGTACCTACTGCCGCAGTGTGTCTATTCTTAGTGATTTCCGTGCACATTCCCCTGCTTGTCCCTGTTAGCTGGCTCTTGTACCTACTGCCCCAGTGTGTCTCTGCTCAGTGACTTCCGTGCACATTCCCCTGCTTGTCCCTGTTAGCTGGCTCTTGCACCTACTGCCCCAGTGTGTCTCTGCTCACTGATTTCCGTGCACATTCCCCTGCTTGTCCCTGTTAGCTGGCTCTTGCACCTACTGCCCCAGTGTGTCTCTGCTCACTGATATCCGTGCACATTCCCCTGCTTGTCCCTGTTAGCTGGCTCTTGCACCTACTGCCCCAGTGTGTCTCTGCTCACTGATATCCGTGCACATTCCCCTGCTTGTCCCTGTTAGCTGGCTCGTGTACCTACTACCCCAGTGTGTCTCAGCTCACTGATTTCCGTGCACATTCCCCTGCTTGTCCCTGTTAGCTGGCTCGTGTACCAACTGCCCCAGTGTGTCTCTGCTCACTGTTTTCCGTGCACATTCCCCTGCTTGTCCCTGTTAGCTGGCTCTTGTACCTACTGCCCCAGTGTGTCTCTGCTCAGTGATTTCCGTGCACATTCCCCTGCTTGTCCCTGTTAGCTGGCTCGTGTACCTACTGCCCCAGTGTGTCTCTGCTCAGTGATTTCCGTAAACATTCCCCTGCTTGTCCCTGTTAGCTGGCTCTTGTACCTACTGCCCTAGTGTGTCTCTGCTCACTGATTTCTGTGCACATTCCCCTGCTTGTCCCTGTTAGCTGGCTCTTGTACCTACTGCCCCAGTCTGTCTCTGCTCAGTGACTTCCGTGCACATTCCCCTGCTTGTCCCTGTTAGCTGGCTCTTGTGCCTACTGCCCCAGTGTGTCTCTGCTCAGTGATTTCCGTGCACATTCCCCTGCTTGTCCCTGTTAGTTGGCTCTAATACCTACTACCCCAGTGTGTCTCTGCTCAGTGATTTCCATGCACATTCACCTGCTTGTCCCTGTTAGCTGGCTCTTGTACCTACTGCCCCAGTGTGTCTCTGCTCAGTGATTTGTGTACACATTGTCCCTGCTCGTCCCTGTTCTTTGGCTCCTGTACAAAATGCCCTGGTGTGCCTCAGCTCAGTGATTTCCGTGCACATTCCCCTGCTTGTCCCTGTAAGCTGGCTCTTGTACCTACTGCCCCAGTATGTCTCTGCACACTGATTTCCGTGCACATTCCCCTGCTTGTCCCTGTTAGCTGGCTCTTGTACCTACTGCCCCAGTGTGTCTCTGCTCACTGATTTCCGTGCACATTCCCCTGCTTGTCCCTGTCAGCTGGCTCTTGTACCTACTGCCCCAGTGTGTCTCTGCTCAGTGACATCCATGCACATTCCCCTGCCTGTCCCTGTTAGCTGGCTTGTGTACCTACTGCCCCAGTGTGTCTCTGCTGCCTGTCCCTGTTAGTTGGCTCGTGTACTTACTGCCCCAGCGTGTCTCTGCTCACTGATTTCCATGCACATTCCCCTGCTTGTCCCTGTTAGCTGGCTCTTGCACCAACTGCCCCAATGTGTCTCTGCTCAGTGATTTCCGTGCACATTCCCCTGCTTGTCCCTGTTAGCTGGCTCTTGTACCTACTGCCCCAGTGTGTTTCTGCTCAGTGACTTCCGTGCACATTCCCCTGCTTGTCCCTGTTAGCTGGCTCTTGCACCTACTGCCCCAGTGTGTCTCTGCTCACTGATATCCGTGCACATTCCCCTGCTTGTCCCTGTTAGCTGGCTCTTGTACCTACTGCCCCAGTGTGTCTATTCTCAGTGATTTCCGTGCACATTCCCCTGCTTGTCGCTGTTAGCTGGCTCTTGTACCTACTGCCCCAGTGTGTCTCTGCTCAGTGACTTCCGTGCACATTCCCCTGCTTGTCCCTGTTAGCTGGCTCGTGTACCTACTGCCCCAGTGTGTCTCTGCTCAGTGATTTCCATGCACATTCCCCTGCTTGTCCCTGTTAGCTGGCTCTTGTACCTACTGCCCTAGTGTGTCTCTGCTCACTGATTTCTGTGCACATTCCCCTGCTTGTCCCTGTTAGCTGGCTCTTGTACCTACTGCCCCAGTCTGTCTCTGCTCAGTGACTTCCGTGCACATTCCCCTGCTTGTCCCTGTTAGCTGGCTCTTGTACCTACTGCCCCAGTGTGTCTCTGCTCAGTGATTTCCGTGCACATTCCCCTGCTTGTCCCTGTTAGTTGGCTCTAATACCTACTACCCCAGTGTGTCTCTGCTCAGTGATTTCCATGCACATTCACCTGCTTGTCCCTGTTGGCTGGCTCTTGTACCTACTGCCCCAGTGTGTCTCTGCTCAGTGATTTGTGTACACATTGTCCCTTCTCGTCCCTGTTCTTTGGCTCCTGTACAAAATGCCCTGGTGTGCCTCAGCTTCGTGATTTCCGTGCACATTCCCCTGCTTGTCCCTGTAAGCTGGCTCTTGTACCTACTGCCCCAGTATGTCTCTGCACACTGATTTCCGTGCACATTCCCCTGCTTGTCCCTGTTAGCTGGCTCTTGTACCTACTGCCCCAGTGTGTCTCTGCTCACTGATTTCCGTGCACATTCCTCTACTTGTCCCTGTCAGCTGGCTCTTGTACCTACTGCCCCAGTGTGTCTCTGCTCAGTGACTTCCATGCACATTCCCCTGCCTGTCCCTGTTAGCTGGCTCGTGTACCTACTGCCCCAGTGTGTCTCTGCTGCCTGTCCCTGTTAGTTGGCTCGTGTACTTACTGCCCCAGCGTGTCTCTGCTCACTGATTTCCGTGCACATTCCCCTGCTTGTCCCTGTTAGCTGGCTCTTGCACCAACTGCCCCAGTGTGTCTCTGCTCAGTGATTTCCGTGCACATTCCCCTGATTGTCCCTGTTAGCTGGCTCTTGTACCTACTGCCCCAGTCTGTCTCTGCTCAGTGATTTCCGTGCACATTCCCCTGCTTGTTCCTGTTAGCTGGCTCGTGTACCTACTGCCCCAGTGTGTCTCTGCTCAGTGATTTCCGTGCACATTCCCCTGCTTGTCCCTGTTAGCTGGCTCGTGTACCTACTGCCCCAGTGTGTCTCTGCTCAGTGATTTCCGTGCACATTCCCCTGCTTGTCCCTGTTAGCTGGCTCTTGTACCTACTGCCCTAGTGTGTCTCTGCTCACTGATTTCCGTGCACATTCCCCTGCTTGTCCCTGTTAGCTGGCTCTTGTACCTACTGCCCCAGTCTGTCTCTGCTCAGTGACTTCCGTGCACATTCCCCTGCTTGTCCCTGTTAGCTGGCTCTTGTACCTACTGCCCCAGTGTGTCTCTGCTCAGTGATTTCCGTGCACGTTCACCTGCTTGTCCCTTTTAGCTGGCTCTTGTACCTACTGCCCCAGTGTGTCTCTGCTCAGTGATTTGTGTACACATTGTCCCTGCTCGTCCCTGTTCTTTGGCTCCTGTACAAAATGCCCTGGTGTGCCTCAGCTCAGTGATTTCCGTGCACATTCCCCTGCTTGTCCCTGTTAGCTGGCTCTTGTACCTACTGCCCCAGTGTGTCTCTGCTCACTGATTTCCGTGCACATTCCCCTGCTTGTCCCTGTTAGCTGGCTCTTGCACCTACTGCCCCAGTGTGTCTCTGCTCACTGATATCCGTGCACATTCCCCTGCTTGTCCCTGTTAGCTGGCTCGTGTACCTACTGCCCCAGTGTGTCTCAGCTCACTGATTTCTGTGCACATTCCCCTGCTTGTCCCTGTTAGCTGGCTCTTGTACCTACGGCCCCAGTGTGTCTCTGCCCAGTGATTTCCGTGCACATTCCCCTGCTTGTCCCTGTTAGCTGGCTCTTGTACCTACTGCCCCAGTGTGTCTCTGCTCACTGATTTCAGTGCACATTCCCCTGCTTGTCCCTGTTAGCTGGCTCTTGTACCTACTGCCCCAGTTTGTCTATTCTCAGTGATTTCCGTGCACATTCCCCTGCTTGTCCCTGTTAGCTGGCTCTTGTATCTACTGCCCCAGTGTGTCTCTGCTCAGTGACTTCCGTGCACATTCCCCTGCTTGTCCCTGTTAGCTGGCTCGTGTACCTACTGCCCCAGTGTGTCTCTGCTCAGTGATTTCCGTGCACATTCCCCTGCTTGTCCCTGTTAGCTGGCTCTTGTACCTACTGCCCCAGTGTGTCTCTGTTCAGTGACTTCCGTGCACATTCCCCTGCTTGTCCCTGTTAGCTGGCTCTTGTACCTACTGCCTCAGTGTGTCTCTGCTCAGTGATTTCCGTGCACATTCACCTGCTTGTCTCTGTTAGCTGGCTCTTGTACCTACTGCCCCAGAGTGTCTCTGCTCAGTGATTTGTGTACACATTGTCCCTGCTCGTCCCTGTTCTTTGGCTCCTGTACAAACTGCCCTGGTGTGCCTCAGCTCAGTGATTTCTGTGCACATTTCCCTGCTTGTCCCTGTTAGCTGGCTCTTGTACCTACTGCCCCAGTGTGTCTCTGCTCACTGATTTCTGTGCACATTCCCCTGCTTGTCCCTGTTAGCTGGCTCTTGTACCTACTGCCCCAGTGTGTCTCTGCTCACTTATTTCCGTGCACATTCCCCTGCTTTTCCCTGTTAGCTGGCTCTTGTACCTACTGCCCCAGTGTGTCTCTGCTCAGTGATTTCTGTGCACATTCCCCTGCTTGTCCCTCTGTTAGCTGGCTCTTGTACCTACTGCCCCAGTGTGTCTCTGCTCAGTGACTTCCGTGCACATTCCCCTGCCTGTCCCTGTTAGCTGGCTCGTGTACCTACTGCCCCACTGTGTCTCTGCTCAGTGACTTCCGTGCACATTCCCCTGCCTGTCCCTGTTAGCTGGCTCGTGTACCTACTGCCCCAGTGTGTCTCTTCTCACTGATTTCCGTGCACATTCCCCTGCTTGTCCCTGTTAGCTGGCTCTTGCACCAACTGCCCCAGTGTGTCTCTGCTCAGTGATTTCCGTGCACATTCCCCTGCTTGTCCCTGTTAGCTGGCTCTTGCCCCTACTGCCCCAGTGTGTCTCTGCTCAGTGATTTCCGTGCACATTCCCCTGCTTGTCCCTGTTAGCTGGCTCTTGTACCTTCTGCCCCAGTGTGTCTCTGCTCAGTGATTTCCATGCACATTCCCCTGCTTGTCCCTGTTAGCTGGCTCTTGTACCTACTGCCTCAGTGTGTCTCTGCTCAGTGATTTCCGTGCACATTCCCCTGCTTGTCCCTGTTAGCTGGCTCTTGCACCTACTGCCCAGTGAGTCTCTAATCACTGATTTCGGTGCACATTCCCCTGCTTGTCCCTGTTAGCTGGCTCTTGCACCTACTGCCCCAGTGTGTCTCTGCTCACTGATTTCCGTGCACATTCCCCTGCTTGTCCCTGTTATCTGGCTCTTGTACCTACTGCCCCAGTGTGTCTCTGCTCAGTGATTTCCGTGCACATTCCCCTGCTTGGCCCTGTTAGCTGGCTCTTGTACCTACTGCCCCAGTGTGTCTCTGCTCAGTGATTTCCGTGCACATTCACCTGCTTGTCCCTGTTAGCTGGCTCTTGTACCTACTGCCCCAGTGTGTCTTTGCTCAGTGATTTGTGTACACATTGTCCCTGCTCGTCCCTGTTCTTTGGCTCCTGTACAAACTGCCCTGGTGTGCCTCAGCTCAGTGATTTCTGTGCACATTTCTCTGCTTGTCCCTGTTAGCTGGCTCTTGTACCTACTGCCCCAGTGTGTCTCTGCTCACTGATTTCCGTGCACATTCCCCTCCTTGTCCCTGTTAGCTGGCTGTTGTACCTACTGCCCCAGTGTGTCTCTGCTCACTGATTTCCGTGCACATTCCCCTGCTTGTCCCTGTTAGCTGGCTGTTGTACCTACTGCCCCAGTGTGTCTCTGCTCACTTATTTCCGTGCACATTCCCCTGCTTGTCCCTGTTAGCTGGCTCTTGTACCTACTGCCCCAGTGTGTCTCTGCTCAGTGATTTCTGTGCACATTCCCCTGCTTGTCCCTCTGTTAGCTGGCTCTTGTACCTACTGCCCCAGTGTGTCTCTGCTCAGTGACTTCCGTGCACATTCCCCTGCCTGTCCCTGTTAGCTGGCTCGTGTACCTACTGCCCCAGTGTGTCTCTGCTCAGTGACTTCCGTGCACATTCCCCTGCCTGTCCCTGTTAGCTGGCTCGTGTACCTACTGTCCCAGTGTGTCTCTTCTCACTGATTTCCGTGCACATTCTCCTGCTTGTCCCTGTTAGCTGGCTCTTGCACCAACTGCCCCAGTGTGTCTCTGCTCAGTGATTTCCGTGCACATTCCCCTGCTTGTCCCTGTTAGCTGGCTCTTGCCCCTACTGCCCCAGTGTGTCTCTGCTCAGTGATTTCCGTGCACAATCCCCTGCTTGTCCCTGTTAGCTGGCTCGTGTACCTACTGCCCCAGTGTGTCTCTGCTCAGTGATTTCTGTGCACATTCCCCTGCTTGTCCCTGTTAGCTGGCTCTTGTACCTACTGCCTCAGTGTGTCTCTGCTCAGTGATTTCCGTGCACATTCCCCTGCTTGTCCCTGTTAGCTGGATCTTGTACCTACTGCCCCAGTGTGTCTCTGCTCAGTGATTTCCGTGCACATTCCCCTGCTTGTCCCTGTTAGCTGGCTCTTGCACCTACTGCCCAGTGAGTCTCTACTCACTGATTTCGGTGCACATTCCCCTGCTTGTCCCTGTTAGCTGGCTCTTGCACCTACTGCCCCAGTGTGTCTCTGCTCTCTGATTTCCATGCACATTCCCCTGCTTGTCCCTGTTAGCTGGCTCTTGTACCTACTGCCCCAGTGTGTCTCTGCTCAGTGATTTCCGTGCACATTCCCCTGCTTGGTCCTGTTAGCTGGCTCTTGTACCTACTGCCCCAGTGTGTCTCTGCTCAGTGATTTCCGTGCACATTCACCTGCTTGTCCCTGTTAGCTGGCTCTTGTACCTACTGCCCCAGTGTGTCTCTGCTCAGTGATTTGTGTAAACATTGTCCCTGCTCGTCCCTGTTCTTTGTCTCCTGTACAAACTGCCCTGGTGTGCCTCAGCTCAGTGATTTCTGTGCACATTTCTCTGCTTGTCCCTGTTAGCTGGCTCTTGTACCTACTGCCCCAGTGTGTCTCTGCTCACTGATTTCCGTGCACATTCCCCTGCTTGTCCCTGTTAGCTGGCTGTTGTACCTACTGCCCCAGTGTGTCTCTGCTCACTTATTTCCGTGCACATTCCCCTGCTTGTCCCTGTTAGCTGGCTCTTGTACTTACTGCCCCAGCGTGTCTCTGCTCACTGATTTCCGTGCACATTCCCCTGCTTGTCCCTGTTAGCTGGCTCTTGCACCAACTGCCCCAGTGTGTCTCTGCTCAGTGATTTCCGTGCACATTCCCCTGCTTGTCCCTGTTAGCTGGCTCTTGTACCTACTGCCCCAGTCTGTCTCTGCTCAGTGAATTCCGTGCACATTCCCCTGCTTGTCCCTGTTAGCTGGCTCTTGTACCTACTGCCCCAGTGTGTCTCTGCTCAGTGATTTGTGTACACATTGTCCCTGCTCGTCCCTGTTCTTTGTCTCCTGTACAAACTGCCCTGGTGTGCCTCAGCTCAGTGATTTCTGTGCACATTTTTCTGCTTGTCCCTGTTAGCTGGCTCTTGTACCTACTGCCCCAGTGTGTCTCTGCTCACTGATTTCCGTGCACATTCCCCTGCTTGTCCCTGTTAGCTGGCTGTTGTACCTACTGCCCCAGTGTGTCTCTGCTCACTTATTTCCGTGCACATTCGACTGCTTGTCCTTGTTAGCTGGCTCTTGTACTTACTGCCCCAGCGTGTCTCTGCTCACTGATTTCCGTGCACATTCCCCTGCTTGTCCCTGTTAGCTGGCTCTTGCACCAACTGCCCCAGTGTGTCTCTGCTCAGTGATTTCCGTGCACATTCCCCTGCTTGTCCCTGTTAGCTGGCTCTTGTACCTACTGCCCCAGTCTGTCTCTGCTCAGTGAATTCCGTGCACATTCCCCTGGTTGTCCCTGTTAGCTGGCTCTTGTACCTACTGCCCCAGTGTGTCTCTGCTCAGTGATTTCCGTGCATATTCCCCTGCTTGTCCCTGTTAGCTGGCTCGTGTACCTACTGCCCCAGTGTGTCTCTGCTCAGTGATTTCCGTGCACATTCCCCTGCTTGTCCCTGTTAGCTGGCTCGTGTACCTACTGTCCCAGTGTGTCTCTGCTCAGTGATTTCCGTGCACATTCCCCTGCTTGTCCCTGTTAGCTGGCTCTTGTACCTACTGCCCTAGTGTGTCTCTGCTCACTGATTTCCGTGCACATTCCCCTGCTTGTCCCTGTTAGCTGGCTCTTGTACCTACTGCCGCAGTCTGTCTCTGCTCAGTGACTTCCGTGCACATTCCCCTGCTTGTCCCTGTTAGCTGGCTCTTGTACCTACTGCCCCAGTGTGTCTCTGCTCAGTGACTTCCGTGCACATTCCCCTGCCTGTCCCTGTTAGCTGGCTCGTGTACCTACTGTCCCAGTGTGTCTCTTCTCACTGATTTCCGTGCACATTCTCCTGCTTGTCCCTGTTAGCTGGCTCTTGCACCAACTGCCCCAGTGTGTCTCTGCTCAGTGATTTCCGTGCACATTCCCCTGCTTGTCCCTGTTAGCTGGCTCTTGCCCCTACTGCCCCAGTGTGTCTCTGCTCAGTGATTTCCGTGCACAATCCCCTGCTTGTCCCTGTTAGCTGGCTCGTGTACCTACTGCCCCAGTGTGTCTCTGCTCAGTGATTTCCGTGCACATTCCCCTGCTTGTCCCTGTTAGCTGGCTCTTGTACCTACTGCCTCAGTGTGTCTCTGCTCAGTGATTTCCGTGCACATTCCTCTGCTTGTCCCTGTTAGCTGGATCTTGTACCTACTGCCCCAGTGTGTCTCTGCTCAGTGATTTCCGTGCACATTCCCCTGCTTGTCCCTGTTAGCTGGCTCTTGCACCTACTGCCCAGTGAGTCTCTACTCACTGATTTCGGTGCACATTCCCCTGCTTGTCCCTGTTAGCTGGCTCTTGCACCTACTGCCCCAGTGTGTCTCTGCTCTCTGATTTCCATGCACATTCCCCTGCTTGTCCCTGTTAGCTGGCTCTTGTACCTACTGCCCCAGTGTGTCTCTGCTCAGTGATTTCCGTGCACATTCCCCTGCTTGGTCCTGTTAGCTGGCTCTTGTACCTACTGCCCCAGTGTGTCTCTGCTCAGTGATTTCCGTGCACATTCACCTGCTTGTCCCTGTTAGCTGGCTCTTGTACCTACTGCCCCAGTGTGTCTCTGCTCAGTGATTTGTGTAAACATTGTCCCTGCTCGTCCCTGTTCTTTGTCTCCTGTACAAACTGCCCTGGTGTGCCTCAGCTCAGTGATTTCTGTGCACATTTCTCTGCTTGTCCCTGTTAGCTGGCTCTTGTACCTACTGCCCCAGTGTGTCTCTGCTCACTGATTTCCGTGCACATTCCCCTGCTTGTCCCTGTTAGCTGGCTGTTGTACCTACTGCCCCAGTGTGTCTCTGCTCACTTATTTCCGTGCACATTCCCCTGCTTGTCCCTGTTAGCTGGCTCTTGTACTTACTGCCCCAGCGTGTCTCTGCTCACTGATTTCCGTGCACATTCCCCTGCTTGTCCCTGTTAGCTGGCTCTTGCACCAACTGCCCCAGTGTGTCTCTGCTCAGTGATTTCCGTGCACATTCCCCTGCTTGTCCCTGTTAGCTGGCTCTTGTACCTACTGCCCCAGTCTGTCTCTGCTCAGTGAATTCCGTGCACATTCCCCTGCTTGTCCCTGTTAGCTGGCTCTTGTACCTACTGCCCCAGTGTGTCTCTGCTCAGTGATTTGTGTACACATTGTCCCTGCTCGTCCCTGTTCTTTGTCTCCTGTACAAACTGCCCTGGTGTGCCTCAGCTCAGTGATTTCTGTGCACATTTCTCTGCTTGTCCCTGTTAGCTGGCTCTTGTACCTACTGCCCCAGTGTGTCTCTGCTCACTGATTTCCGTGCACATTCCCCTGCTTGTCCCTGTTAGCTGGCTGTTGTACCTACTGCCCCAGTGTGTCTCTTGTCACTTATTTCCGTGCACATTCCCCTGCTTGTCCTTGTTAGCTGGCTCTTGTACTTACTGCCCCAGCGTGTCTCTGCTCACTGATTTCCGTGCACATTCCCCTGCTTGTCCCTGTTAGCTGGCTCTTGCACCAACTGCCCCAGTGTGTCTCTGCTCAGTGATTTCCGTGCACATTCCCCTGCTTGTCCCTGTTAGCTGGCTCTTGTACCTACTGCCCCAGTCTGTCTCTGCTCAGTGAATTCCGTGCACATTCCCCTGGTTGTCCCTGTTAGCTGGCTCTTGTACCTACTGCCCCAGTGTGTCTCTGCTCAGTGATTTCCGTGCACATTCCCCTGCTTGTCCCTGTTAGCTGGCTCGTGTACCTACTGCCCCAGTGTGTCTCTGCTCAGTGATTTCCGTGCACATTCCCCTGCTTGTCCCTGTTAGCTGGCTCGTGTACCTACTGTCCCAGTGTGTCTATGCTCAGTGATTTCCGTGTACATTCCCCTGCTTGTCCCTGTTAGCTGGCTCTTGTACCTACTGCCCTAGTGTGTCTCTGCTCACTGATTTCCGTGCACATTCCCCTGCTTGTCCCTGTTAGCTGGCTCTTGTACCTACTGCCCCAGTCTGTCTCTGCTCAGTGACTTCCGTGCACATTCCCCTGCTTGTCCCTGTTAGCTGGCTCTTGTACCTACTGCCCCAGTGTGTCTCTGCTCAGTGATTTCCGTGCACATTCCCCTGCTTGTCCCTGTTAGCTGGCTCTTGTACCTACTGCCCCAGTGTGTCTCTGCTCAGTGATTTCCGTGCACGTTCACCTGCGTGTCCCTGTTAGCTGGCTCTTGTACCTACTGCCCCAATGTGTCTCTGCTCAGTGATTTGTGTACACATTGTCCCTGCTCGTCCCTGTTCTTTGGCTCCTGTACAAAATGCCCTGGTGTGCCTCAGCTCAGTGATTTCCGTGCACATTCCCCTGCTTGTCCCTGTTAGCTGGCTCTTGTACCTACTGCCCCAGTGTGTCTCTGCTCACTGATTTCCGTGCACATTCCCCTGCTTGTCCCTGTTAGCTGGCTCTTGCACCTACTGCCCCAGTGTGTCTCTGCTCACTGATATCCGTGCACATTCCCCTGCTTGTCCCTGTTAGCTGGCTCGTGTACCTACTGCCCCAGTGTGTCTCAGCTCACTGATTTCTGTGCACATTCCCCTGCTTGTCCCTGTTAGCTGGCTCTTGGACCTACTGCCCCAGTGTGTCTCTGCTCACTGATTTCCGTGCACATTCCCCTGCTTGTCCCTGTTAGCTGGCTCTTGTACCTACTGCCCCATGTGTCTCTGCTCAGTGATTTCTGTGCACATTCCCCTGCTTGTCCCTGTTAGCTGGCTCTTGTACCTACTGCCCCAGTGTGTCTCTGCCCAGTGATTTCCGTGCACATTCCCCTGCTTGTCCCTGTAAGCTGGCTCTTGTACCTACTTCCCCAGTGTGTCTCTGCTCACTGATTTCCGTGCACATTCCCCTGCTTGTCCCTGTTAGCTGTCTCTTGTACCTACTGCCCCAGTGTGTCTCTGCTCACTGATTTCCGTGCACATTCCCCTGCTTGTCCCTGTTAGCTGGATCTTGTACCTACTGCCCCAGTGTGTCTCTGCTCAGTGATTTGTGTACACATTGTCCCTGCTCGTCCCTGTTCTTTGGCTCCTGTACAAAATGCCCTGGTGTGCCTCAGCTCAGTGATTTCCGTGCACATTCCCCTGCTTGTCCCTGTTAGCTGGCTCTTGTACCTACTGCCCCAGTGTGTCTCTGCTCACTGATTTCCGTGCACATTCCCCTGCTTGTCCCTGTTAGCTGGCTCTTGCACCTACTGCCCCAGTGTGTCTCTGCTCACTGATATCCGTGCACATTCCCCTGCTTGTCCCTGTTAGCTGGCTCGTGTACCTACTGCCCCAGTGTGTCTCAGCCCACTGATTTCCGTGCACATTCCCCTGCTTGTCCCTGTTAGCTGGCTCGTGTACCTACTGCCCCAGTGTGTCTCTGCTCACTGTTTTCCGTGCACATTCCTCTGCTTGTCACTGTTAGCTGGCTCTTGGACCTACTGCCCCAGTGTGTCTCTGCTCACTGATTTCCATGCACATTCCCCTGCTTGTCCCTGTTAGCTGGCTCTTGTACCTACTGCCCCATGTGTCTCTGCTCAGTGATTTCTGTGCACATTCCCCTGCTTGTCCCTGTTAGCTGGCTCTTGTACCTACTGCCCCAGTGTGTCTCTGCCCAGTGATTTCCGTGCACATTCCCCTGCTTGTCCCTGTAAGCTGGCTCTTGTACCTACTTCCCCAGTGTGTCTCTGCTCACTGATTTCCGTGCACATTCCCCTGCTTGTCCCTGTTAGCTGTCTCTTGTACCTACTGCCCCAGTGTGTCTCTGCTCACTGATTTCTGTGCACATTCCCCTGCTTGTCCCTGTTAGCTGGCTCTTGTACCTACTGCCCCAGTGTGTCTCTGCTCAGTGATTTCCGTG
This sequence comes from Triturus cristatus, assembly GCF_964204655.1. Classification (NCBI taxonomy): domain Eukaryota; kingdom Metazoa; phylum Chordata; class Amphibia; order Caudata; family Salamandridae; genus Triturus; species Triturus cristatus. The sequence goes on along the minus strand of NW_028187811.1, from coordinate 683,793 downwards.
CACATTCCCCTGCTTGTCCCTGTTAGCTTGCTCTTGTACCTACTGCCCCAGTGTGTCTCTGCCCAGTGATTTCCGTGCACATTCCCCTGCGTGTCCCTGTAAGCTGGCTCTTGTACCTACTTCCCCAGTGTGTCTCTGCTCACTGATTTCCGTGCACATTCCCCTGCTTGTCCCTGTTAGCTGGCTCGTGTACCTACTGCCCCAGTGTGTCTCTGCTCAGTGATTTCCGTGCACATTCCCCTGCCTGTCCCTGTTATCTGGCTCTTGTACCTACTGCCCCAGTGTGTCTCTGCTCAGTGATTTCCGTGCACATTCACCTGCTTGTCCCTCTTGTACCTACTGCCCCAGTGTGTCTCTGCTCAGTGATTTGTGTACACATTGTCCCTGCTCGTCCCTGTTCTTTGGCTCCTGTACAAACTGCCCTGGTGTGCCTCAGCTCAGTGATTTCCGTGCACATTCCCCTGCTTGTCCCTGTTAGCTGGCTCTTGTACCTACTGCCCCAGTGTGTCTCTGCTCACTGATTTCCGTGCACATTCCCCTGCTTGTCCCTGTTAGCTGGCTCTTGTACCTACTGCCCCAGTGTGTCTCTGCTCAGTGATTTCCGTGCACATTCCCCTGCTTGTCCCTGTTAGCTGGCTCTTGTACCTACTGCCCCAGTGTGTCTCTGCTCAGTGACTTCCGTGCACATTCCCCTGCCTGTCCCTGTTAGCTGGCTCGTGTACCTACTGCCCCAGTGTGTCTCTGCTGCCTGTCCCTGTTATTTGGCTCGTGTACTTACTGCCCCAGTGTGTCTCTGCTCACTGATTTCCATGCACATTCCCCTGCTTGTCCCTGTTAGCTGGCTCTTGCACCAACTACCCCAGTGTGTCTCTGCTCAGTGATTTCCGTGCACATTCCCCTGCTTGTCCCTGTTAGCTGGCTCTTGTACCTACTGCCCCAGTGTGTCTCTGCTCACTGATTTCTGTGCACATTCCCCTGCTTGTCCCTGTTAGCTGGCTCTTGCACCTACTGCCCAGTGTGTATCTGCTCACTGATATCTGTGCACATTCCCCTGCTTGTCCCTGTTAGCTGGCTCGTGTACCTACTGCCCCAGTGTGTCTCTGCTCACTGATTTCCGTGCACATTCCCCTGCTTGTCCCTGTTAGCTGGCTCTTGTACCTACTGCCCCAGTGTGTCTCTGCTCAGTGATTTCCGTGCACATTTCCCTGCTTGTCCCTGTTAGCTGGCTCTTGTACCTACTGCCCCAGTGTGTCTCTGCCCAGTGATTTCCGTGCACATTCCCCTGCTTGTCCCTGTTAGCTGGCTCTTGTACCTACTGCCCCAGTGTGTCTCTGCTCACTGATTTCCGTGCACATTCCCCTGCTTGTCCCTGTTAGCTGGCTCTTGTACCTACTGCCGCAGTGTGTCTATTCTCAGTGATTTCCGTGCACATTCCCCTGCTTGTCCCTGTTAGCTGGCTCTTGTACCTACTGCCCCAGTGTGTCTCTGCTCAGTGACTTCCCTGCACATTCCCCTGCTTGTCCCTGTTAGCTGGCTCGTGTACCTACTGCCCCAGTGTGTCTCTGCTCAGTGATTTCCGTGCACATTCCCCTGCTTGTCCCTGTTAGCTGGCTCGTGTACCTACTGCCCCAGGGTGTCTCTGCTCAGTGATTTCCGTAAACATTCCCCTGCTTGTCCCTGTTAGCTGGCTCTTGTACCTACTGCCCTAGTGTGTCTCTGCTCACTGATTTCCGTGCACATTCCCCTGCTTGTCCCTGTTAGCTGGCTCTTGTACCTACTGCCCCAGTCTGTCTCTGCTCAGTGACTTCCGTGCACATTCCCCTGCTTGTCCCTGTTAGCTGGCTCTTGTACCTACTGCCCCAGTGTGTCTCTGCTCAGTGATTTCCGTGCACATTCCCCTGCTTGTCCCTGTTAGTTGGCTCTAATACCTACTACCCCAGTGTGTCTCTGCTCAGTGATTTCCGTGCACATTCACCTGCTTGTCCCTGTTAGCTGGCTCTTGTACCTACTGCCCCAGTGTGTCTCTGCTCAGTGATTTGTGTACACATTGTCCCTGCTCGTCCCTGTTCTTTGGCTCCTGTACAAAATGCCCTGGTGTGCCTCAGCTCAGTGATTTCCGTGCACATTCCCCTGCTTGTCCCTGTTAGCTGGCTCTTGTACCTACTGCCCCAGTATGTCTCTGCACACTGATTTCCGTGCACATTCCCCTGCTTGTCCCTGTTAGCTGGCTCTTGCACCAACTGCCCCAGTGTGTCTCTGCTCACTGATTTCCGTGCACATTCCCCTGCTTGTCCCTGTCAGCTGGCTCTTGTACCTACTGCCCCAGTGTGTCTCTGCTCAGTGACTTCCATGCACATTCCCCTGCCTGTCCCTGTTAGCTGGCTCTTGCACCTACTGCCCAGTGTGTATCTGCTCACTGATATCTGTGCACATTCCCCTGCTTGTCCCTGTTAGCTGGCTCGTGTACCTACTGCCCCAGTGTGTCTCTGCTCACTGATTTCCGTGCACATTCCCCTGCTTGTCCCTGTTAGCTGGCTCTTGTACCTACTGCCCCAGTGTGTCTCTGCTCAGTGATTTCCGTGCACATTCCCCTGCTTGTCCCTGTTAGCTGGCTCTTGCCCCTACTGCCCCAGTGTGTCTCTGCTCAGTGATTTCCGTGCACAATCCCCTGCTTGTCCCTGTTAGCTGGCTCGTGTACCTACTGCCCCAGTGTGTCTCTGCTCAGTGATTTCCGTGCACATTCCCCTGCTTGTCCCTGTTAGCTGGCTCTTGTACCTACTGCCTCAGTGTGTCTCTGCTCAGTGATTTCCGTGCACATTCCCCTGCTTGTCCCTGTTAGCTGGATCTTGTACCTACTGCCCCAGTGTGTCTCTGCTCAGTGATTTCCGTGCACATTCCCCTGCTTGTCCCTGTTAGCTGGCTCTTGCACCTACTGCCCAGTGAGTCTCTACTCACTGATTTCGGTGCACATTCCCCTGCTTGTCCCTGTTAGCTGGCTATTGCACCTTGTTAGACCTGGCACCTTGGCGTGAGTTTCCCTTCCACTTTTTTATGGTGTGCCTCGACTGTTTTGCTGGTGTTGTCCGCTCAGGGCACTGCGCCACGGCTAATCCGTACCGCAGTGCAAGTGCTCCCTAAGTAAAGTGTACCTGTAATTGATGTCCATGATTGGTTGATTGGAGTCACTGTCAGTCCCCAGTAGAGTGCACCAGGGGTGCCAGGGCTTGTGAATGCCAATGCTGCTGGTGGGCTTGCAGCGCTGGTTGCGCCACCCACGGAAGCGGCCTTGTAAAGTGTGTCTAGGGTCTGCCACCGCAGACCCTGTGCGCGGTCCCGGACCGTCGCGCTGACTGCGCAAGTGCCCCCACTTGCCAGTCCCTAAACCTTCCCTTACCTACATATTAGCCACCCCTCTGGTAGGCCCAAGGGCAGGGTGCATTGTAGGCATAGGGTAAGACATGCCCTGGTGTGTGTGGCATGTCTTAGTAGTGAATTACAGCCCTTGTCATTTTTCACTATTGAAGGCTACCTGCTCTCCATAGGCCAGAATGGGCTGCCGGGATCCCGCCAACGCTGTGACCCCAGTGGACTCAGAGAGCATGGTAGAAGTGTCAAGTTTAGTATGCCTGAACTCAGGATGATAAAATACTTCTTGTAGTCAAGTTTATTTTAATATCCTGGGTTTGTAAATACTACTTTTAGAAAGTTAGTATTTACTGACCTGACCATCTCAGTCCGCCTCTGCTGTGTGTATGTGTTCTGCCTGGCAACAGTTAGGAGCAGGGTTGGGGAATCCCCAGAGACAGGTTGGCTGCCAGGTGGTGGGTAGAGAGATTACACCTGGATGGGTGGGAGGAGTACACCTTGACTCTTGAATAGACCTGTGCTCTGCCACCACAAAGCCGGCGCCACCCCCTGTGGGGCGGCTGATGTCTCTGCCCTGCTGCTGAAAGGAAAGAGCAGAGTCACCATAACAAAGTGCTCCAGAACTGGACTGAGCCAGGCCTAGGCCCCCTGGCGCTAAAGAACAAAAGAATTGGTGTATAAAAGTAGGAGCCTGGCTCCTAAGAAATCAGAATCCTGTTTACCACAAAGAACCTCTGCCCGACTAGAAGGAGAAGAAGACGCCGGAGGAGCTGGCCTGCTGCTTGCCTTGCTGAGAGAGGAGAGGAAGAGACTTACTGAAAAGACTTTGCTACTTTGTGCTTGAACATTCTCCAAGGGCTTGATCTGAGCTTGCCCCCTGAACTGAACCCCAGGACCAGTGGGTTCTCTGTGCTTCTTGCTCGTCCTCCAATTCGAGCCGTGTGTGCATCCTGCCGGAAAAGAGACTGCGCCCCTCATCGCCCCTCCTAGGGCCGTGACACTCAGGAGCTCGCCTGCCGCAATCCCGTGAGAGCCCCGCTCCGTCCGGAGCCGCTCTCTGTCCCCGGGCCAGGCCGCCTGCACCCCTGTCACCGCCTGCCATTGGAGTGCGCTGAACGCGCTATCACCCCTCCTGCCGGAAGCCGTCCGACGACTGTGATCTACGCCGGGTCATCCAGCTGCACTGACTGTGCCCTGTGACCCCGCTTCGCTATCCCCGGACATCTCAGGCCGCGCCGCCTCCGCTGTGGAGACCCTCCTGCACCGCCGTGCTAAAGGGTCGCTGGCCGCGCCTGCCTACGTGCCCACACCTGCTGATTGAGGACCCGAGAACACTTCCCAAGCCGAGAGTCGCACCGACCTGTGCCGACTCTCCACATCACTAAGGAAGTTCCAGTATCGGGCTCGGGGCCCGCAACGCCTTATTTCCCCGTTCACCGGAACCGATCTCTGTGAGTACTGGAACTACAAGTAAAGAGACTACGAACCATCCATTTGAAGCTACAAACAAGATCATTTGCCTGCTGTATAACCTGGTGGCCTAGCGAAAACGTTATTGGTCTTGTGATAAGTCTGTTGAGATATATATACCTTATTTTGACATAAAGAATCGTATTTTTATATATATCCAAGTCTGGTGTCCGTTTCTGGGGGGATTGATGTATTTACTGTGTGTACGATTGTAAGTGCTTAACCAACAACGCCTGAGGAATCGCCTTGGCTGCTCACGCCACGCACCTAGAGGGTGAGCAAGGGTCATTCGCGAGGGGTTATCCTGCGCCCTGACGTGGAGGAGAGGGTTCCTGCTTGACACAAGGGCAACCTTGCGCCAACCAGAGATCCCCGACTCTAACATTGGTGGCAGCGGTTGGGATTTCGGATTTGCACTTGTAATTTGCATACAGTGAATTATTAATCACCAGATAGTGAGAGCAGACCAAGTAACGCAGCCACAGGTTTTCATTTTCTGAACTTTGTTGAGACATCTGCCATTACTGCAACCATGCCTGGCTCACACTCCGCTGGAAGAGCGCTCTCTGTGATTTCTGGAATCGATGAGGTGGATTGGGAGAGACTGGAAGGCTACTCGATGGAGCAATTGAAAGGCTACAGTGTAAAATTCCGAGTCCCCCATGCTGGATTCAAGAGGAAGACCCAGTACACCAAGGCGTTGAGAGCCTGGAAGGAGTCAAGAGACCCACGGAATGCGGGGGACATCGTTCCACCCGACAACCTTGAGGAGCCCAGCAGAGTCCGGTCGCCAGAGGAGCTGGCAGACAGGGCAGCCGACAGGGCACATGCAATGGAGATGGCAAAGTTGGCAGGACAAATGGAAATGGAAAAGCAGAAGTTGGCCCTGGAGGCACAACAACGCCAAATGGATCATGATATCAGATTGAAGGAGTTGGAGCTGAAGGCGAAAAGTTTGGACACCACTCCTTCTGGTGGCAGCACTCCACCAGCGCAGGTAGAGTCCAAGGTGTACATCCCCAAAGATGTAGTAAAGGAGTATTTCAGAAAGGATGACATAGGGCAGTGGTTTAGGGCCTACGAGGTGGCCATGTCCTCACACCGGGTCCCTGAGAAAGACTGGGGAGCGGGGTTGTGGGGAAGGTTCCTTGCTGAAGGGCGTGACACACTGTTAGATTTACCCTTAGATCTCCAAACCTCATACCCCCATATGAAGGAAGCGTTAATGACCAGGTATGGGTTAACTCCGGAGCTATATCGACAGAGGTTCAGGGAGACCAAGAAGATCCCTGAGAGTACGTATGTGGAATATGTGACCTTTTTCTGCAGAGCGCTGGATGGTTGGGTGAAGGGTAGCAAAGTGAACGATTATCAAGGGCTGCTTGATTTAATTGCATGGGAGCACTTGTCCAGTCAATGTTTTCCTGAGCTACGCCAGCACCTGATTGATAGCAAGCTGTCCAACCCGAGGAAGCTTGCTGAGGAGGCGGACCGCTGGCTCAGCACCAGGGTCCACAAGGGTCAAGTGGGAGACTCCGCCAAAGGTGGGCAGGGTCCCCAGCAGAAGAGTGGGGGGGACAAGGGTAAACAGAAGGGGTTCCAAAAAGGCCCCCAAAGTAATTCCCAAGGGAACCAGCAGAAGGGTTCTCAGCCTCCCCCAACCCCGCAGCAGAACGGGGCCCCGACAGGTAGACCTGTTCCAAAGGGGCCCTTCAATTGTTATAGGTGTGGTGAACCGGGTCACATTGCCTCTGATCCTAAGTGTCGCCTGTTTGGTAAGACCGCACCCACTGGTGCTCCACCCCGGCAAGTAGCTAGTGTTAACTTTGGGGAGGAAGTAGCAGTCCAGGAGGGTGGGGGTCCCGGGCAGATGACCCTAGTCTCGCTAGGAGACAGTGAGATGGTCCCTGTAACCTACCTGCCCTCGAACACTAAGAAATATGGGCAAGTGGTGACCATCAATGGAAAGAAGGTTGAGGCTCTTAGAGATACAGGAGCCAGCGTGACCTCGGTGAGGCAACACCTGGTGTCTCAAGAGCAAATTGTACCCAATGCCTACTGTAGGGTTGTCAATGCTGACAACGTAGAGAGTCGTTGTCCAATGGCTCAAGTTCCCTTTGAGTGGGGGGAGGTCTCTGGTACTCTACAAGTCGCTGTGAGAACCGACATGCCTGTAGACTGTCTGCTAGGGAACGACCTGGAGAGCTCCCCTTGGGAAAAGGTGGAGAAGACCACGCATCTGAGGATGGTGGGTCTACCCGACTGGGCGTGCGTGACCACCCGGTCCATGGCAGCCAGTAGGGGTGTTGAGAGGGTCCTGGAGCCTGAGGGAGAGGTCCAGGAACCGGCCTTAGGGAGAAGGCGCAGGAGGCGCGGGAAACCGGCCCCCGAAGTTCCCACGGCCCAGGAGGAAGTAGACCCTGAGGGGGATGCTCTGGAGCCTACCGGGGAACAGATTGCCGAACTGGGAGATCTGCCTGAGCTGACCCATTGGCAGCAAGAAGGAGGTCCCTCCAGGGAGGAATTCTGCAGGGAGCAGAAAGAATGCCCTTCTCTCATTGGTATGCGGCAACAGGCTGCAGACCAGGCCAACGGTGTTCAGGCCAAAACACACTACGTGTACTGGGAGAGTGACCTCCTGTATTCCGAGCCTAAGGCTGCTGAACCTGGGTCAGCCCGTGTGCTGGTGGTACCCCAGAAGTTCAGAACCTTCCTACTGGGGCTGGCTCACGATGTGCCGTTAGCAGGACATTTGGGGATGGACAAGACCTATGACAGGCTTGTCACCCACTTTTACTGGCCCCAAATGCATAAGAATTCAGATTCCTACTGCAGAACCTGTCAGACTTGCCAGGCAAGTGGTAAGAGCGGAGGGAAGCACAAGGCTCCTCTGCAACCTTTCCCTGTGGTCGGTACGCCATTCCAACGAGTGGGTATTGATATTGTGGGGCCTCTGGACCCCAAGACAGCCCTGGGCAACAGGTTCATCCTGGTCTTGGTGGACCATGCCACCCGGTACCCTGAAGCCATCCCTCTGAGGACAGTGACGGCCCCCGTGGTGGGACGGGCACTGATGGGAATTTTCTCCCGAGTGGGATTCCCTCTAGAGGTGGTGAGCGACAGGGGGACCAATTTCATATCCACGTATATGAAATCCCTGTGGAAGGAGTGTGGGGTAACTTACAAGTTCACCACTCCTTACCACCCCCAAGGAAATGGGTTGGTTGAGAGATTCAACCGAACCCTCAAAGGCATGATCATGGGCCTGGACGGTCCAATGAGGCGTAAGTGGGACGTCCTCTTGCCATGCCTGCTCTTCGCTTACCGAGAGGTGCCACAGAAGTCTCTAGGATTCAGCCCCTTCGAGCTTCTGTATGGTCACCCGGTAAGAGGACCTCTGAGTTTGGTAAAGGAAGGCTGGGAGCAATCTCCCAGGAAACCTCCCCAGAATGTATATAGTTACATGCTGGCCTTCCGAAACCAGACTCGGCGTTTCAGGCAACTTGCTGAGGCAAATCTGGAAGCCAGCCAGGAGGAGATGAAGCGGTGGTACGACCGGAATGCCACTCTGGTAGAGCTTCAACCTGGACAAAAGGTGTGGGTCTTGGCCCCAGTGGAGCCTTGTGCACTTCAGGATAAGTGGACAGGTCCATTTGAGGTTGTGGAGCGCAAAAGTCCTATCACCTACTTGGTGGACATGCAGACTCCCAGGAACCCTTTGAGGGTCCTACATGTTAACCGCCTTAAGCCCCACTTAGAGAGGACCGAAGTGGGCATGCTGCTGGCCACTGATGATGGAATGGAAGAGGAGACCGAGCCCCTTCCTGACCTCTTAGTGGCCTCTGAGAAAGATGGGTCAGTGGATGGAGTTAACCTCTCACCCACCCTGACGCCCGAACAACAGGAAGATTGCCGCCACTTGCTGGGACAATTTTCCGACCGATTCTCCCTGGTTCCTGGTGTCACAGATTGGTGCGTCCATGATGTGGACACAGGAGACAGCTTACCTGTGAAGCACAAGGCTTACAGGGTAACTGACAGGGTCAGAGCTTGCATCAAGGAGGAGGTCTCCAAAATGCTTGCGCTAGGGGTGGTTGAGTCCTCCAGCAGTCCTTGGTCCAGCCCCGTGGTCTTGGTCCCAAAGGCTGCTGCGCCGGGAGCCACACCTGAACTCCGGTTCTGTGTGGACTACAGAGGACTCAATTCAGTCACGAAGACTGACGCGCACCCCATCCCCAGAGCTGATGAGCTCATTGATCGGCTGGGGGCTGCCCGGTTCCTCAGCACGTTTGATTTAACGTCTGGGTACTGGCAGATCGCCTTGACCGATGGGGCCAAAGAGAGGTCAGCATTCTCTACACCAGATGGGCACTTCCAGTTCCGAGTCATGCCATTTGGGATGAAGAATGCCCCTGCCACCTTCCAGAGGTTGGTCAACCAGGTACTGGTTGGGCTGGATGCGTTCAGTGCCGCCTACCTGGATGACATCGCAGTGTTCAGTGCCACCTGGCCTGAACACCTGCGCCACCTCTGGGAAGTGTTGATGGCGCTGCGCCGAGCAGGCCTCACGATCAAGGCAAGCAAGTGCCAGATCGGGCAGGGTTCCGTGGTGTACTTGGGACACCAAGTGGGGAGTGGCAAGGTGGCACCCTTGCAACCCAAAATTGAAACCATCCTGGCTTGGGAACCCCCCAAGACGCAGACCGCAGTGAGGGCCTTCCTGGGGCTCACTGGGTACTACAGGAGGTTTGTCAAGGGCTATGGAACGATCGTTGCCCCCTTGACAGAGCTGACTTCGAAGAAGCAGCCCAGGAACGTGATTTGGACTGACACCTGTCAGAAAGCTTTCGACACCCTGAAGACGGCCATGTGCACGGCGCCCGTGCTCTTGGCCCCTGACTTCTCCAAGGAATTCCTAGTACAGACAGACGCTTCAGAGCATGGTGTGGGGGCTGTTCTCTCACAGATGACTGAGGAGGGCTGGGACCAACCCGTAGCCTTCATCAGTAGGAGGTTACTTCCACGGGAAAGTAGGTGGAGTGCAATTGAGCGAGAAGCATTTGCTGTGGTCTGGGCGCTGAAGAAGCTAAGACCCTACTTGTTTGGGTCTCACTTCCGGGTTCAGACGGACCACAGGCCCCTCAGATGGTTGATGCAAATGAGGGGTGAAAACCCGAAGCTGTTGAGGTGGTCCATCTCCCTACAGGGTATGGACTTTACGGTGGAACACCGTCCTGGTACAGATCACGCCAACGCTGACGGTCTGTCCAGGTATTTCCGCCTTAGTGACGAGGAACCCCCTGGGCAAGGGTAGTTCTCCCCACATTTCAGCTGGAGGGGACACGTGTTAGACCTGGCACCTTGGCGTGAGTTTCCCTTCCACTTTTTTATGGTGTGCCTCGACTGTTTTGCTGGTGTTGTCCGCTCAGGGCACTGCGCCACGGCTAATCCGTACCGCAGTGCAAGTGCTCCCTAAGTAAAGTGTACCTGTAATTGATGTCCATGATTGGTTGATTGGAGTCACTGTCAGTCCCCAGTAGAGTGCACCAGGGGTGCCAGGGCTTGTGAATGCCAATGCTGCTGGTGGGCTTGCAGCGCTGGTTGCGCCACCCACGGAAGCGGCCTTGTAAAGTGTGTCTAGGGTCTGCCACCGCAGACCCTGTGCGCGGTCCCGGACCGTCGCGCTGACTGCGCAAGTGCCCCCACTTGCCAGTCCCTAAACCTTCCCTTACCTACATATTAGCCACCCCTCTGGTAGGCCCAAGGGCAGGGTGCATTGTAGGCATAGGGTAAGACATGCCCTGGTGTGTGTGGCATGTCTTAGTAGTGAATTACAGCCCTTGTCATTTTTCACTATTGAAGGCTACCTGCTCTCCATAGGCCAGAATGGGCTGCCGGGATCCCGCCAACGCTGTGACCCCAGTGGACTCAGAGAGCATGGTAGAAGTGTCAAGTTTAGTATGCCTGAACTCAGGATGATAAAATACTTCTTGTAGTCAAGTTTATTTTAATATCCTGGGTTTGTAAATACTACTTTTAGAAAGTTAGTATTTACTGACCTGACCATCTCAGTCCGCCTCTGCTGTGTGTATGTGTTCTGCCTGGCAACAGTTAGGAGCAGGGTTGGGGAATCCCCAGAGACAGGTTGGCTGCCAGGTGGTGGGTAGAGAGATTACACCTGGATGGGTGGGAGGAGTACACCTTGACTCTTGAATAGACCTGTGCTCTGCCACCACAAAGCCGGCGCCACCCCCTGTGGGGCGGCTGATGTCTCTGCCCTGCTGCTGAAAGGAAAGAGCAGAGTCACCATAACAAAGTGCTCCAGAACTGGACTGAGCCAGGCCTAGGCCCCCTGGCGCTAAAGAACAAAAGAATTGGTGTATAAAAGTAGGAGCCTGGCTCCTAAGAAATCAGAATCCTGTTTACCACAAAGAACCTCTGCCCGACTAGAAGGAGAAGAAGACGCCGGAGGAGCTGGCCTGCTGCTTGCCTTGCTGAGAGAGGAGAGGAAGAGACTTACTGAAAAGACTTTGCTACTTTGTGCTTGAACATTCTCCAAGGGCTTGATCTGAGCTTGCCCCCTGAACTGAACCCCAGGACCAGTGGGTTCTCTGTGCTTCTTGCTCGTCCTCCAATTCGAGCCGTGTGTGCATCCCGCCGGAAAAGAGACTGCGCCCCTCATCGCCCCTCCTAGGGCCGTGACACTCAGGAGCTCGCCTGCCGCAATCCCGTGAGAGCCCCGCTCCGTCCGGAGCCGCTCTCTGTCCCCGGGCCAGGCCGCCTGCACCCATGTCACCGCCTGCCATTGGAGTGCGCTGAACGCGCTATCACCCCTCCTGCCGGAAGCCGTCCGACGACTGTGATCTACGCCGGGTCATCCAGCTGCACTGACTGTGCCCTGTGACCCCGCTTCGCTATCCCCGGACATCTCAGGCCGCGCCGCCTCCGCTGTGGAGACCCTCCTGCACCGCCGTGCTAAAGGGTCGCTGGCCGCGCCTGCCTACGTGCCCACACCTGCTGATTGAGGACCCGAGAACACTTCCCAAGCCGAGAGTCGCACCGACCTGTGCCGACTCTCCACATCACTAAGGAAGTTCCAGTATCGGGCTCGGGGCCCGCAACGCCTTATTTCCCCGTTCACCGGAACCGATCTCTGTGAGTACTGGAACTACAAGTAAAGAGACTACGAACCATCCATTTGAAGCTACAAACAAGATCATTTGCCTGCTGTATAACCTGGTGGCCTAGCGAAAACGTTATTGGTCTTGTGATAAGTCTGTTGAGATATATATACCTTATTTTGACATAAAGAATCGTATTTTTATATATATCCAAGTCTGGTGTCCGTTTCTGGGGGGATTGATGTATTTACTGTGTGTACGATTGTAAGTGCTTAACCAACAACGCCTGAGGAATCGCCTTGGCTGCTCACGCCACGCACCTAGAGGGTGAGCAAGGGTCATTCGCGAGGGGTTATCCTGCGCCCTGACGTGGAGGAGAGGGTTCCTGCTTGACACAAGGGCAACCTTGCGCCAACCAGAGATCCCCGACTCTAACACACCTACTGCCCCAGTGTGTCTCTGCTCACTGATTTCCATGCACATTCCCCTGCTTGTCCCTGTTAGCTGGCTCTTGTACCTACTGCCCCAGTGTGTCTCTGCTCAGTGATTTCCGTGCACATTCCCCTGCTTGGTCCTGTTAGCTGGCTCTTGTACCTACTGCCCCAGTGTGTCTCTGCTCAGTGATTTCCGTGCACATTCACCTGCTTGTCCCTGTTAGCTGGCTCTTGTACCTACTGCCCCAGTGTGTCTCTGCTCAGTGATTTGTGTAAACATTGTCCCTGCTCGTCCCTGTTCTTTGTCTCCTGTACAAACTGCCCTGGTGTGCCTCAGCTCAGTGATTTCTGTGCACATTTCTCTGCTTGTCCCTGTTAGCTGGCTCTTGTACCTACTGCCCCAGTGTGTCTCTGCTCACTGATTTCCGTGCACATTCCCCTGCTTGTCCCTGTTAGCTGGCTGTTGTACCTACTGCCCCAGTGTGTCTCTGCTCACTTATTTCCGTGCACATTCCCCTGCTTGTCCCTGTTAGCTGGCTCTTGTACTTACTGCCCCAGCGTGTCTCTGCTCACTGATTTCCGTGCACATTCCCCTGCTTGTCCCTGTTAGCTGGCTCTTGCACCAACTGCCCCAGTGTGTCTCTGCTCAGTGATTTCCGTGCACATTCCCCTGCTTGTCCCTGTTAGCTGGCTCTTGTACCTACTGCCCCAGTCTGTCTCTGCTCAGTGAATTCCGTGCACATTCCCCTGCTTGTCCCTGTTAGCTGGCTCTTGTACCTACTGCCCCAGTGTGTCTCTGCTCAGTGATTTGTGTACACATTGTCCCTGCTCGTCCCTGTTCTTTGTCTCCTGTACAAACTGCCCTGGTGTGCCTCAGCTCAGTGATTTCTGTGCACATTTCTCTACTTGTCCCTGTTAGCTGGCTCTTGTACCTACTGCCCCAGTGTGTCTCTGCTCACTGATTTCCGTGCACATTCCCCTGCTTGTCCCTGTTAGCTGGCTGTTGTACCTACTGCCCCAGTGTGTCTCTGCTCACTTATTTCCGTGCACATTCCCCTGCTTGTCCTTGTTAGCTGGCTCTTGTTCTTACTGCCCCAGCGTGTCTCTGCTCACTGATTTCCGTGCACATTCCCCTGCTTGTCCCTGTTAGCTGGCTCTTGCACCAACTGCCCCAGTGTGTCTCTGCTCAGTGATTTCCGTGCACATTCCCCTGCTTGTCCCTGTTAGCTGGCTCTTGTACCTACTGCCCCAGTCTGTCTCTGCTCAGTGAATTCCGTGCACATTCCCCTGGTTGTCCCTGTTAGCTGGCTCTTGTACCTACTGCCCCAGTGTGTCTCTGCTCAGTGATTTCCGTGCACATTCCCCTGCTTGTCCCTGTTAGCTGGCTCGTGTACCTACTGCCCCAGTGTGTCTCTGCTCAGTGATTTCCGTGCACATTCCCCTGCTTGTCCCTGTTAGCTGGCTCGTGTACCTACTGTCCCAGTGTGTCTCTGCTCAGTGATTTCCGTGCACATTCCCCTGCTTGTCCCTGTTAGCTGGCTCTTGTACCTACTGCCCTAGTGTGTCTCTGCTCACTGATTTCCGTGCACATTCCCCTGCTTGTCCCTGTTAGCTGGCTCTTGTACCTACTGCCCCAGTCTGTCTCTGCTCAGTGACTTCCGTGCACATTCCCCTGCTTGTCCCTGTTAGCTGGCTCTTGTACCTACTGCCCCAGTGTGTCTCTGCTCAGTGATTTCCGTGCACATTCCCCTGCTTGTCCCTGTTAGCTGGCTCTTGTACCTACTGCCCCAGTGTGTCTCTGCTCAGTGATTTCCGTGCACGTTCACCTGCTTGTCCCTGTTAGCTGGCTCTTGTACCTACTGCCCCAATGTGTCTCTGCTCAGTGATTTGTGTACACATTGTCCCTGCTCGTCCCTGTTCTTTGGCTCCTGTACAAAATGCCCTGGTGTGCCTCAGCTCAGTGATTTCCGTGCACATTCCCCTGCTTGTCCCTGTTAGCTGGCTCTTGTACCTACTGCCCCAGTGTGTCTCTGCTCACTGATTTCCGTGCACATTCCCCTGCTTGTCCCTGTTAGCTGGCTCTTGCACCTACTGCCCCAGTGTGTCTCTGCTCACTGATATCCGTGCACATTCCCCTGCTTGTCCCTGTTAGCTGGCTCGTGTACCTACTGCCCCAGTGTGTCTCAGCTCACTGATTTCTGTGCACATTCCCCTGCTTGTCCCTGTTAGCTGGCTCTTGGACCTACTGCCCCAGTGTGTCTCTGCTCACTGATTTCCGTGCACATTCCCCTGCTTGTCCCTGTTAGCTGGCTCTTGTACCTACTGCCCCATGTGTCTCTGCTCAGTGATTTCTGTGCACATTCCCCTGCTTGTCCCTGTTAGCTGGCTCTTGTACCTACTGCCCCAGTGTGTCTCTGCCCAGTGATTTCCGTGCACATTCCCCTGCTTGTCCCTGTAAGCTGGCTCTTGTACCTACTTCCCCAGTGTGTCTCTGCTCACTGATTTCCGTGCACATTCCCCTGCTTGTCCCTGTTAGCTGTCTCTTGTACCTACTGCCCCAGTGTGTCTCTGCTCACTGATTTCCGTGCACATTCCCCTGCTTGTCCCTGTTAGCTGGATCTTGTACCTACTGCCCCAGTGTGTCTCTGCTCAGTGATTTGTGTACACATTGTCCCTGCTCGTCCCTGTTCTTTGGCTCCTGTACAAAATGCCCTCGTGTGCCTCAGCTCAGTGATTTCCGTGCACATTCCCCTGCTTGTCCCTGTTAGCTGGCTCTTGTACCTACTGCCCCAGTGTGTCTCTGCTCACTGATTTCCGTGCACATTCCCCTGCTTGTCCCTGTTAGCTGGCTCTTGCACCTACTGCCCCAGTGTGTCTCTGCTCACTGATATCCGTGCACATTCCCCTGCTTGTCCCTGTTAGCTGGCTCGTGTACCTACTGCCCCAGTGTGTCTCAGCCCACTGATTTCCGTGCACATTCCCCTGCTTGTCCCTGTTAGCTGGCTCGTGTACCTACTGCCCCAGTGTGTCTCTGCTCACTGTTTTCCGTGCACATTCCTCTGCTTGTCACTGTTAGCTGGCTCTTGGACCTACTGCCCCAGTGTGTCTCTGCTCACTGATTTCCGTGCACATTCCCCTGCTTGTCCCTGTTAGCTGGCTCTTGTACCTACTGCCCCATGTGTCTCTGCTCAGTGATTTCTGTGCACATTCCCCTGCTTGTCCCTGTTAGCTGGCTCTTGTACCTACTGCCCCAGTGTGTCTCTGCCCAGTGATTTCCGTGCACATTCCCCTGCTTGTCCCTGTAAGCTGGCTCTTGTACCTACTTCCCCAGTGTGTCTCTGCTCACTGATTTCCGTGCACATTCCCCTGCTTGTCCCTGTTAGCTGTCTCTTGTACCTACTGCCCCAGTGTGTCTCTGCTCACTGATTTCTGTGCACATTCCCCTGCTTGTCCCTGTTAGCTGGCTCTTGTACCTACTGCCCCAGTGTGTCTCTGCTCAGTGATTTCCGTGCACATTCCCCTGCTTGTCCCTGTTAGCTTGCTCTTGTACCTACTGCCCCAGTGTGTCTCTGCCCAGTGATTTCCGTGCACATTCCCCTGCGTGTCCCTGTAAGCTGGCTCTTGTACCTACTTCCCCAGTGTGTCTCTGCTCACTGATTTCCGTGCACATTCCCCTGCTTGTCCCTGTTAGCTGGCTCGTGTACCTACTGCCCCAGTGTGTCTCTGCTCAGTGATTTCCGTGCACATTCCCCTGCCTGTCCCTGTTATCTGGCTCTTGTACCTACTGCCCCAGTGTGTCTCTGCTCAGTGATTTCCGTGCACATTCACCTGCTTGTCCCTCTTGTACCTACTGCCCCAGTGTGTCTCTGCTCAGTGATTTGTGTACACATTGTCCCTGCTCGTCCCTGTTCTTTGGCTCCTGTACAAACTGCCCTGGTGTGCCTCAGCTCAGTGATTTCCGTGCACATTCCCCTGCTTGTCCCTGTTAGCTGGCTCTTGTACCTACTGCCCCAGTGTGTCTCTGCTCACTGATTTCCGTGCACATTCCCCTGCTTGTCCCTGTTAGCTGGCTCTTGTACCTACTGCCCCAGTGTGTCTCTGCTCAGTGATTTCCGTGCACATTCCCCTGCTTGTCCCTGTTAGCTGGCTCTTGTACCTACTGCCCCAGTGTGTCTCTGCTCAGTGACTTCCGTGCACATTCCCCTGCCTGTACCTGTTAGCTGGCTCGTGTACCTACTGCCCCAGTGTGTCTCTGCTGCCTGTCCCTGTTATTTGGCTCGTGTACTTACTGCCCCAGTGTGTCTCTGCTCACTGATTTCCATGCACATTCCCCTGCTTGTCCCTGTTAGCTGGCTCTTGCACCAACTACCCCAGTGTGTCTCTGCTCAGTGATTTCCGTGCACATTCCCCTGCTTGTCCCTGTTAGCTGGCTCTTGTACCTACTGCCCCAGTGTGTCTCTGCTCACTGATTTCTGTGCACATTCCCCTGCTTGTCCCTGTTAGCTGGCTCTTGCACCTACTGCCCAGTGTGTATCTGCTCACTGATATCTGTGCACATTCCCCTGCTTGTCCCTGTTAGCTGGCTCGTGTACCTACTGCCCCAGTGTGTCTCTGCTCACTGATTTCCGTGCACATTCCCCTGCTTGTCCCTGTTAGCTGGCTCTTGTACCTACTGCCCCAGTGTGTCTCTGCTCAGTGATTTCCGTGCACATTTCCCTGCTTGTCCCTGTTAGCTGGCTCTTGTACCTACTGCCCCAGTGTGTCTCTGCCCAGTGATTTCCGTGCACATTCCCCTGCTTGTCCCTGTTAGCTGGCTCTTGTACCTACTGCCCCAGTGTGTCTCTGCTCACTGATTTCCGTGCACATTCCCCTGCTTGTCCCTGTTAGCTGGCTCTTGTACCTACTGCCGCAGTGTGTCTATTCTCAGTGATTTCCGTGCACATTCCCCTGCTTGTCCCTGTTAGCTGGCTCTTGTACCTACTGCCCCAGTGTGTCTCTGCTCAGTGACTTCCCTGCACATTCCCCTGCTTGTCCCTGTTAGCTGGCTTGTGTACCTACTGCCCCAGTGTGTCTCTACTCAGTGATTTCCGTGCACATTCCCCTGCTTGTCCCTGTTAGCTGGCTCATGTACCTACTGCCCCAGGGTGTCTCTGCTCAGTGATTTCCGTAAACATTCCCCTGCTTGTCCCTGTTAGCTGGCTCTTGTACCTACTGCCCTAGTGTGTCTCTGCTCACTGATTTCCGTGCACATTCCCCTGCTTGTCCCTGTTAGCTGGCTCTTGTACCTACTGCCCCAGTCTGTCTCTGCTCAGTGACTTCCGTGCACATTCCCCTGCTTGTCCCTGTTAGCTGGCTCTTGTACCTACTGCCCCAGTGTGTCTCTGCTCAGTGATTTCCGTGCACATTCCCCTGCTTGTCCCTGTTAGTTGGCTCTAATACCTACTACCCCAGTGTGTCTCTGCTCAGTGATTTCCGTGCACATTCACCTGCTTGTCCCTGTTAGCTGGCTCTTGTACCTACTGCCCCAGTGTGTCTCTGCTCAGTGATTTGTGTACACATTGTCCCTGCTCGTCCCTGTTCTTTGGCTCCTGTACAAAATGCCCTGGTGTGCCTCAGCTCAGTGATTTCCGTGCACATTCCCCTGCTTGTCCCTGTTAGCTGGCTCTTGTACCTACTGCCCCAGTATGTCTCTGCACACTGATTTCCGTGCACATTCCCCTGCTTGTCCCTGTTAGCTGGCTCTTGCACCAACTGCCCCAGTGTGTCTCTGCTCACTGATTTCCGTGCACATTCCCCTGCTTGTCCCTGTCAGCTGGCTCTTGTACCTACTGCCCCAGTGTGTCTCTGCTCAGTGACTTCCATGCACATTCCCCTGCCTGTCCCTGTTAGCTGGCTCTTGCACCTACTGCCCAGTGTGTATCTGCTCACTGATATCTGTGCACATTCCCCTGCTTGTCCCTGTTAGCTGGCTCGTGTACCTACTGCCCCAGTGTGTCTCTGCTCACTGATTTCCGTGCACATTCCCCTGCTTGTCCCTGTTAGCTGGCTCTTGTACCTACTGCCCCAGTGTGTCTCTGCTCAGTGATTTCCGTGCACATTTCCCTGCTTGTCCCTGTTAGCTGGCTCTTGTACCTACTGCCCCAGTGTGTCTCTGCTGCCTGTCCCTGTTAGTTGGCTCGTGTACTTACTGCTCCAGCGTGTCTCTGCTCACTGATTTCCGTGCACATTCCCCTGCTTGTCCCTGTTAGCTGGCTCTTGCACCAACTGCCCCAGTGTGTCTCTGCTCAGTGATTTCCGTGCACATTCCCCTGCTTGTCCCTGTTAGCTGGCTCTTGTACCTACTGCCCCAGTCTGTCTCCTCTCAGTGAATTCCGTGCACATTCCCCTGCTTGTCCCTGTTAGCTGGCTCTTGTACCTACTGCCCCAGTGTGTCTCTGCTCAGTGATTTCCGTGCACATTCCCCTGCTTGTCCCTGTTAGCTGGCTCGTGTACCTACTGCCCCAGTGTGTCTCTGCTCAGTGATTTCCGTGCACATTCCCCTGCTTGTCCCTGTTAGCTGGCTCGTGTACCTACAGCCCCAGTGTGTCTCTGCTCAGTGATTTCCGTGCACATTCCCCTGCTTGTCCTTGTTAGCTGGCTCTTGTACCTACTGCCCTAGTGTGTCTCTGCTCACTGATTTCCGTGCACAGTCCCCTGCTTGTCCCTGTTAGCTGGCTCTTGTACCTACTGCCCCAGTGTGTCTCTGCTCAGTGAATTCCGTGCACATTCCCCTGCTTGTCCCTGTTAGCTGGCTCTTGTACCTACTGCCCCAGTGTGTCTCTGCTCAGTGATTTCCGTGCACATTCCCCTGCTTGTCCCTGTTAGCTGGCTCGTGTACCTACTGCCCCAGTGTGTCTCTGCTCAGTGATTTCCGTGCACATTCCCCTGCTTGTCCCTGTTAGCTGGCTCGTGTACCTACTGCCCCAGTGTGTCTCTGCTCAGTGATTTCCGTGCACATTCCCCTGCTTGTCCCTGTTAGCTGGCTCTTGTACCTACTGCCCTAGTGTGTCTCTGCTCACTGATTTCCGTGCACATTCCCCTGCTTGTCCCTGTTAGCTGGCCCTTGTACCTACTGCCCCAGTCTGTCTCTGCTCAGTGACTTCCGTGCATATTCCCCTGCTTGTCCCTGTTAGCTGGCTCTTGTACCTACTGCCCCAGTGTGTCTCTGCTCAGTGATTTCCGTGCACGTTCACCTGCTCGTCCCTGTTCTTTGGCTCCTGTACAAAATGCCCTGGTGTGCCTCAGCTCAGTGATTTCCATGCACATTCCCCTGCTTGTCCCTGTAAGCTGGCTCTTGTACCTACTTCCCCAGTGTGTCTTTGCTCACTGATGTCCGTGCACATTCCCCTGCTTGTCCCTGTTAGCTGGCTCGTGTACCTACTGCCCCAGTGTTTCTCTGCTCAGTGATTTCCGTGCACATTCCCCTGCCTGTCCCTGTTATCTGGCTCTTGTACCAACTGCCCCAGTGTGTCTCTGCTCACTGTTTTCCGTGCACATTCCTCTGCTTGTCCCTGTTAGCTGGCTCTTGGACCTACTGCACCAGTGTGTCTCTGCTCACTGATTTCCGTGCACATTCCCCTGCTTGTCCCTGTTAGCTGGCTCGTGTACCTACTGGCCCAGTGTGTCTCTGCTCACTGTTTTCCGTGCACATTCCTCTGCTTGTCCCTGTTAGCTGGCTCTTGGACCTACTGCCCCAGTGTGTCTCTGCCCAGTGATTTCCATGCACATTCCCCTGCTTGTCCCTGTAAGCTGGCTCTTGTACCTACTGCCCCATGTGTCTCTGCTCAGTGATTTCTGTGCACATTCCCCTGCTTGTCCCTGTTAGCTGGCTCTTGTACCTACTGCCCCAGTGTGTCTCTGCCCAGTGATTTCCGTGCACATTCCCCTGCTTGTCCCTGTAAGCTGGCTCTTGTACCTACTTCCCCAGTGTGTCTCTGCTCACTGATTTCCGTGCACATTCCCCTGCTTGTCCCTGTTAGCTGTCTCTTGTACCTACTGCCCCAGTGTGTCTCTGCTCACTGATTTCCGTGCACATTCCCCTGCTTGTCCCTGTTAGCTGGCTCTTGTACCTACTGCCCCAGTGTGTCTCTGCTCAGTGATTTGTGTACACATTGTCCCTGCTCGTCCCTGTTCTTTGGCTCCTGTACAAAATGCCCTGGTGTGCCTCAGCTCAGTGATTTCCGTGCACATTCCCCTGCTTGTCCCTGTTAGCTGGCTCTTGTACCTACTGCCCCAGTGTGTCTCTGCTCACTGATTTCCGTGCACATTCCCCTGCTTGTCCCTGTTAGCTGGCTCTTGCACCTACTGCCCCAGTGTGTCTCTGCTCACTGATATCCGTGCACATTCCCCTGCTTGTCCCTGTTAGCTGGCTCGTGTACCTACTGCCCCAGTGTGTCTCAGCTCACTGATTTCCGTGCACATTCCCCTGCTTGTCCCTGTTAGCTGGCTCGTGTACCTACTGCCCCAGTGTGTCTCTGCTCACTGTTTTCCGTGCACATTCCTCTGCTTGTCACTGTTAGCTGGCTCTTGGACCTACTGCCCCAGTGTGTCTCTGCTCACTGATTTCCGTGCACATTCCCCTGCTTGTCCCTGTTAGCTGGCTCTTGTACCTACTGCCCCATGTGTCTCTGCTCAGTGATTTCTGTGCACATTCCCCTGCTTGTCCCTGTTAGCTGGCTCTTGTACCTACTGCCCCAGTGTGTCTCTGCCCAGTGATTTCCGTGTACATTCCCCTGCTTGTCCCTGTAAGCTGGCTCTTGTACCTACTTCCCCAGTGTGTCTCTGCTCACTGATTTCCGTGCACATTCCCCTGCTTGTCCCTGTTAGCTGTCTCTTGTACCTACTGCCCCAGTGTGTCTCTGCTCACTGATTTCCGTGCACATTACCCTGCTTGTCCCTGTTAGCTGGCTCTTGTACCTACTGCCCCAGTGTGTCTCTGCTCAGTGATTTCCGTGCACATTCCCCTGCTTGTCCCTGTTAGCTTGCTCTTGTACCTACTGCACCAGTGTGTCTCTGCCCAGTGATTTCCGTGCACATTCCCCTGCGTGTCCCTGTAAGCTGGCTCTTGTACCTACTTCCCCAGTGTGTCTCTGCTCACTGATTTCCGTGCACATTCCCCTGCTTGTCCCTGTTAGCTGGCTCGTGTACCTACTGCCCCAGTGTGTCTCTGCTCAGTGATTTCCGTGCACATTCCCCTGCCTGTCCCTGTTATCTGGCTCTTGTACCTACTGCCCCAGTGTGTCTCTGCTCAGTGATTTCCGTGCACATTCACCTGCTTGTCCCTCTTGTACCTACTGCCCCAGTGTGTCTCTGCTCAGTGATTTGTGTACACATTGTCCCTGCTCGTCCCTGTTCTTTGGCTCCTGTACAAACTGCCCTGGTGTGCCTCAGCTCAGTGATTTCCGTGCACATTCCCCTGCTTGTCCCTGTTAGCTGGCTCTTGTACCTACTGCCCCAGTGTGTCTCTGCTCACTGATTTCCGTGCACATTCCCCTGCTTGTCCCTGTTAGCTGGCTCTTGTACCTACTGCCCCAGTGTGTCTCTGCTCAGTGATTTCCGTGCACATTCCCCTGCTTGTCCCTGTTAGCTGGCTCTTGTACCTACTGCCCCAGTGTGTCTCTGCTCAGTGACTTCCGTGCACATTCCCCTGCCTGTCCCTGTTAGCTGGCTCGTGTACCTACTGCCCCAGTGTGTCTCTGCTGCCTGTCCCTGTTATTTGGCTCGTGTACTTACTGCCCCAGTGTGTCTCTGCTCACTGATTTCCATGGACATTCCCCTGCTTGTCCCTGTTAGCTGGCTCTTGCACCAACTACCCCAGTGTGTCTCTGCTCAGTGATTTCCGTGCACATTCCCCTGCTTGTCCCTGTTAGCTGGCTCTTGTACCTACTGCCCCAGTGTGTCTCTGCTCACTGATTTCTGTGCACATTCCCCTGCTTGTCCCTGTTAGCTGGCTCTTGCACCTACTGCCCAGTGTGTATCTGCTCACTGATATCTGTGCACATTCCCCTGCTTGTCCCTGTTAGCTGGCTCGTGTACCTACTGCCCCAGTGTGTCTCTGCTCACTGATTTCCGTGCACATTCCCCTGCTTGTCCCTGTTAGCTGGCTCTTGTACCTACTGCCCCAGTGTGTCTCTGCTCAGTGATTTCCGTGCACATTTCCCTGCTTGTCCCTGTTAGCTGGCTCCTGTACCTACTGCCCCAGTGTGTCTCTGCCCAGTGATTTCCGTGCACATTCCCCTGCTTGTCCCTGTTAGCTGGCTCTTGTACCTACTGCCCCAGTGTGTCTCTGCTCACTGATTTCCGTGCACATTCCCCTGCTTGTCCCTGTTAGCTGGCTCTTGTACCTACTGCCACAGTGTGTCTATTCTCAGTGATTTCCGTGCACATTCCCCTGCTTGTCCCTGTTAGCTGGCTCTTGTACCTACTGCCCCAGTGTGTCTCTGCTCAGTGACTTCCCTGCACATTCCCCTGCTTGTCCCTGTTAGCTGGCTCGTGTACCTACTGCCCCAGTGTGTCTCTGCTCAGTGATTTCCGTGCACATTCCCCTGCTTGTCCCTGTTAGCTGGCTCGTGTACCTACTGCCCCAGGGTGTCTCTGCTCAGTGATTTCCGTAAACATTCCCCTGCTTGTCCCTGTTAGCTGGCTCTTGTACCTACTGCCCTAGTGTGTCTCTGCTCACTGATTTCCGTGCACATACCCCTGCTTGTCCCTGTTAGCTGGCTCTTGTACCTACTGCCCCAGTCTGTCTCTGCTCAGTGACTTCCGTGCACATTCCCCTGCTTGTCCCTGTTAGCTGGCTCTTGTACCTACTGCCCCAGTGTGTCTCTGCTCAGTGATTTCCGTGCACATTCCCCTGCTTGTCCCTGTTAGTTGGCTCTAATACCTCCTACCCCAGTGTGTCTCTGCTCAGTGATTTCCGTGCACATTCACCTGCTTGTCCCTGTTAGCTGGCTCTTGTACCTACTGCCCCAGTGTGTCTCTGCTCAGTGATTTGTGTACACATTGTCCCTGCTCGTCCCTGTTCTTTGGCTCCTGTACAAAATGCCCTGGTGTGCCTCAGCTCAGTGATTTCCGTGCACATTCCCCTGCTTGTCCCTGTTAGCTGGCTCTTGTACCTACTGCCCCAGCATGTCTCTGCACACTGATTTCCGTGCACATTCCCCTGCTTGTCCCTGTTAGCTGGCTCTTGCACCAACTGCCCCAGTGTGTCTCTGCTCACTGATTTCCGTGCACATTCCCCTGCTTGTCCCTGTCAGCTGGCTCTTGTACCTACTGCCCCAGTGTGTCTCTGCTCAGTGACTTCCATGCACATTCCCCTGCCTGTCCCTGTTAGCTGGCTCGTGTACCTACTGCCCCAGTGTGTCTCTGCTGCCTGTCCCTGTTAGTTGGCTCGTGTACTTACTGCTCCAGCGTGTCTCTGCTCACTGATTTCCGTGCACATTCCCCTGCTTGTCCCTGTTAGCTGGCTCTTGCACCAACTGCCCCAGTGTGTCTCTGCTCAGTGATTTCCGTGCACATTCCCCTGCTTGTCCCTGTTAGCTGGCTCTTGTACCTACTGCCCCAGTCTGTCTCCTCTCAGTGAATTCCGTGCACATTCCCCTGCTTGTCCCTGTTAGCTGGCTCTTGTACCTACTGCCCCAGTGTGTCTCTGCTCAGTGATTTCCGTGCACATTCCCCTGCTTGTCCCTGTTAGCTGGCTCGTGTACCTACTGCCCCAGTGTGTCTCTGCTCAGTGATTTCCGTGCACATTCCCCTGCTTGTCCCTGTTAGCTGGCTCATGTACCTACTGCCCCAGTGTGTCTCTGCTCAGTGATTTCCGTGCACATTCCCCTGCTTGTCCTTGTTAGCTGGCTCTTGTACCTACTGCCCTAGTGTGTCTCTGCTCACTGATTTCCGTGCACAGTCCCCTGCTTGTCCCTGTTAGCTGGCTCTTGTACCTACTGCCCCAGTGTTTCTCTGCTCAGTGAATTCCGTGCACATTCCCCTGCTTGTCCCTGTTAGCTGGCTCTTGTACCTACTGCCCCAGTGTGTCTCTGCTCAGTGATTTCCATGCACATTCCCCTGCTTGTCCCTGTTAGCTGGCTCTTGCACCAACTGCCCCAGTGTGTCTCTGCTCAGTGATTTCCGTGCACATTCCCCTGCTTGTCCCTGTTAGCTGGCTCTTGTACCTACTGCCCCAGTGTGTCTCTGCTCACTGATTTCCGTGCACATTCCCCTGCTTGTCCCTGTTAGCTGGCTCTTGTACCTACTGCCCCAGTGTGTCTCTGCCCAGTGATTTCCGTGCACATTCCCCTGCGTGTCCCTGTAAGCTGGCTCTTGTACCTACTTCCCCAGTGTGTCTCTGCTCACTGATTTCCGTGCACATTCCCCTGCTTGTCCCTGTTAGCTGGCTCGTGTACCTACTGCCCCAGTGTGTCTCTGCTCAGTGATTTCCGTGCACATTCCCCTGCCTGTCCCTGTTATCTGGCTCTTGTACCTACTGCCCCAGTGTGTCTCTGCTCAGTGATTTCCGTGCACATTCACCTGCTTGTCCCTCTTGTACCTACTGCCCCAGTGTGTCTCTGCTCAGTGATTTGTGTACACATTGTCCCTGCTCGTCCCTGTTCTTTGGCTCCTGTACAAACTGCCCTGGTGTGCCTCAGCTCAGTGATTTCCGTGCACATTCCCCTGCTTGTCCCTGTTAGCTGGCTCTTGTACCTACTGCCCCAGTGTGTCTCTGCTCACTGATTTCCGTGCACATTCCCCTGCTTGTCCCTGTTAGCTGGCTCTTGTACCTACTGCCCCAGTGTGTCTCTGCTCAGTGACACCCGTGCACATTCCCCTGCCTGTCCCTGTTAGCTGGCTCGTGTACCTACTGCCCCAGTGTGTCTCTGCTGCCTGTCCCTGTTATTTGGCTCGTGTACTTACTGCCCCAGTGTGTCTCTGCTCACTGATTTCCATGCACATTCCCCTGCTTGTCCCTGTTAGCTGGCTCTTGCACCAACTACCCCAGTGTGTCTCTGCTCAGTGATTTCCGTGCACATTCCCCTGCTTGTCCCTGTTAGCTGGCTCTTGTACCTACTGCCCCAGTGTGTCTCTGCTCACTGATTTCTGTGCACATTCCCCTGCTTGTCCCTGTTAGCTGGCTCTTGCACCTACTGCCCAGTGTGTATCTGCTCACTGATATCTGTGCACATTCCCCTGCTTGTCCCTGTTAGCTGGCTCGTGTACCTACTGCCCCAGTGTGTCTCTGCTCACTGATTTCCGTGCACATTCCCCTGCTTGTCCCTGTTAGCTGGCTCTTGTACCTACTGCCCCAGTGTGTCTCTGCTCAGTGATTTCCGTGCACATTTCCCTGCTTGTCCCTGTTAGCTGGCTCTTGTACCTACTGCCCCAGTGTGTCTCTGCCCAGTGATTTCCGTGCACATTCCCCTGCTTGTCCCTGTTAGCTGGCTCTTGTACCTACTGCCCCAGTGTGTCTCTGCTCACTGATTTCCGTGCACATTCCCCTGCTTGTCCCTGTTAGCTGGCTCTTGTACCTACTGCCGCAGTGTGTCTATTCTCAGTGATTTCCGTGCACATTCCCCTGCTTGTCCCTGTTAGCTGGCTCTTGTACCTACTGCCCCAGTGTGTCTCTGCTCAGTGACTTCCCTGCACATTCCCCTGCTTGTCCCTGTTAGCTGGCTCGTGTACCTACTGCCCCAGTGTGTCTCTGCTCAGTGATTTCCGTGCACATTCCCCTGCTTGTCCCTGTTAGCTGGCTCGTGTACCTACTGCCCCAGGGTGTCTCTGCTCAGTGATTTCCGTAAACATTCCCCTGCTTGTCCCTGTTAGCTGGCTCTTGTACCTACTGCCCTAGTGTGTCTCTGCTCACTGATTTCCGTGCACATTCCCCTGCTTGTCCCTGTTAGCTGGCTCTTGTACCTACTGCCCCAGTCTGTCTCTGCTCAGTGACTTCCGTGCACATTCCCCTGCTTGTCCCTGTTAGCTGGCTCTTGTACCTACTGCCCCAGTGTGTCTCTGCTCAGTGATTTCCGTGCACATTCCCCTGCTTGTCCCTGTTAGTTGGCTCTAATACCTACTACCCCAGTGTGTCTCTGCTCAGTGATTTCCGTGCACATTCACCTGCTTGTCCCTGTTAGCTGGCTCTTGTACCTACTGCCCCAGTGTGTCTCTGCTCAGTGACTTCCATGCACATTCCCCTGCCTGTCCCTGTTAGCTGGCTCGTGTACCTACTGCCCCAGTGTGTCTCTGCTGCCTGTCCCTGTTAGTTGGCTCGTGTACTTACTGCTCCAGCGTGTCTCTGCTCACTGATTTCCGTGCACATTCCCCTGCTTGTCCCTGTTAGCTGGCTCTTGTACCTACTGCCCCAGTCTGTCTCCTCTCAGTGAATTCCGTGCACATTCCCCTGCTTGTCCCTGTTAGCTGGCTCTTGTACCTACTGCCCCAGTGTGTCTCTGCTCAGTGATTTCCGTGCACATTCCCCTGCTTGTCCCTGTTAGCTGGCTCGTGTACCTACTGCCCCAGTGTGTCTCTGCTCAGTGATTTCCGTGCACATTCCCCTGCTTGTCCCTGTTAGCTGGCTCATGTACCTACTGCCCCAGTGTGTCTCTGCTCAGTGATTTCCGTGCACATTCCCCTGCTTGTCCTTGTTAGCTGGCTCTTGTACCTACTGCCCTAGTGTGTCTCTGCTCACTGATTTCCGTGCACAGTCCCCTGCTTGTCCCTGTTAGCTGGCTCTTGTACCTACTGCCCCAGTGTTTCTCTGCTCAGTGAATTCCGTGCACATTCCCCTGCTTGTCCCTGTTAGCTGGCTCTTGTACCTACTGCCCCAGTGTGTCTCTGCTCAGTGATTTCCATGCACATTCCCCTGCTTGTCCCTGTTAGCTGGCTCTTGCACCAACTGCCCCAGTGTGTCTCTGCTCAGTGATTTCCGTGCACATTCCCCTGCTTGTCCCTGTTAGCTGGCTCTTGTACCTACTGCCCCAGTGTGTCTCTGCTCACTGATTTCCGTGCACATTCCCCTGCTTGTCCCTGTTAGCTGGCTCTTGTACCTACTGCCCCAGTGTGT
Source organism: Triturus cristatus (assembly GCF_964204655.1). Taxonomy (NCBI): domain Eukaryota; kingdom Metazoa; phylum Chordata; class Amphibia; order Caudata; family Salamandridae; genus Triturus; species Triturus cristatus. The sequence goes on along the minus strand of NW_028187811.1, from coordinate 656,314 downwards.
CTCTGCCCAGTGATTTCCGTGCACATTCCCCTGCGTGTCCCTGTAAGCTGGCTCTTGTACCTACTTCCCCAGTGTGTCTCTGCTCACTGATTTCCATGCACATTCCCCTGCTTGTCCCTGTTAGCTGGCTCGTGTACCTACTGCCCCAGTGTGTCTCTGCTCAGTGATTTCCGTGCACATTCCCCTGCCTGTCCCTGTTATCTGGCTCTTGTACCTACTGCCCCAGTGTGTCTCTGCTCAGTGATTTCCGTGCACATTCACCTGCTTGTCCCTCTTGTACCTACTGCCCCAGTGTGTCTCTGCTCAGTGATTTGTGTACACATTGTCCCTGCTCGTCCCTGTTCTTTGGCTCCTGTACAAACTGCCCTGGTGTGCCTCAGCTCAGTGATTTCCGTGCACATTCCCCTGCTTGTCCCTGTTAGCTGGCTCTTGTACCTACTGCCCCAGTGTGTCTCTGCTCACTGATTTCCGTGCACATTCCCCTGCTTGTCCCTGTTAGCTGGCTCTTGTACCTACTGCCCCAGTGTGTCTCTGCTCAGTGATTTCCGTGCACATTCCCCTGCTTGTCCCTGTTAGCTGGCTCTTGTACCTACTGCCCCAGTGTGTCTCTGCTCAGTGACTTCCGTGCACATTCCCCTGCCTGTCCCTGTTAGCTGGCTCGTGTACCTACTGCCCCAGTGTGTCTCTGCTGCCTGTCCCTGTTATTTGGCTCGTGTACTTACTGCCCCAGTGTGTCTCTGCTCACTGATTTCCATGCACATTCCCCTGCTTGTCCCTGTTAGCTGGCTCTTGCACCAACTACCCCAGTGTGTCTCTGCTCAGTGATTTCCGTGCACATTCCCCTGCTTGTCCCTGTTAGCTGGCTCTTGTACCTACTGCCCCAGTGTGTCTCTGCTCACTGATTTCTGTGCACATTCCCCTGCTTGTCCCTGTTAGCTGGCTCTTGCACCTACTGCCCAGTGTGTATCTGCTCACTGATATCTGTGCACATTCCCCTGCTTGTCCCTGTTAGCTGGCTCGTGTACCTACTGCCCCAGTGTGTCTCTGCTCACTGATTTCCGTGCACATTCCCCTGCTTGTCCCTGTTAGCTGGCTCTTGTACCTACTGCCCCAGTGTGTCTCTGCTCAGTGATTTCCGTGCACATTTCCCTGTTTGTCCCTGTTAGCTGGCTCTTGTACCTACTGCCCCAGTGTGTCTCTGCCCAGTGATTTCCGTGCACATTCCCCTGCTTGTCCCTGTTAGCTGGCTCTTGTACCTACTGCCCCAGTGTGTCTCTGCTCACTGATTTCCGTGCACATTCCCCTGCTTGTCCCTGTTAGCTGGCTCTTGTACCTACTGCCGCAGTGTGTCTATTCTCAGTGATTTCCGTGCACATTCCCCTGCTTGTCCCTGTTAGCTGGCTCTTGTACCTACTGCCCCAGTGTGTCTCTGCTCAGTGACTTCCCTGCACATTCCCCTGCTTGTCCCTGTTAGCTGGCTCGTGTACCTACTGCCCCAGTGTGTCTCTGCTCAGTGATTTCCGTGCACATTCCCCTGCTTGTCCCTGTTAGCTGGCTCGTGTACCTACTGCCCCAGGGTGTCTCTGCTCAGTGATTTCCGTAAACATTCCCCTGCTTGTCCCTGTTAGCTGGCTCTTGTACCTACTGCCCTAGTGTGTCTCTGCTCACTGATTTCCGTGCACATTCCCCTGCTTGTCCCTGTTAGCTGGCTCTTGTACCTACTGCCCCAGTCTGTCTCTGCTCAGTGACTTCCGTGCACATTCCCCTGCTTGTCCCTGTTAGCTGGCTCTTGTACCTACTGCCCCAGTGTGTCTCTGCTCAGTGATTTCCGTGCACATTCCCCTGCTTGTCCCTGTTAGTTGGCTCTAATACCTACTACCCCAGTGTGTCTCTGCTCAGTGACTTCCGTGCACATTCCCCTGCCTGTCCCTGTTAGCTGGCTCGTGTACCTACTGCCCCAGTGTGTCTCTGCTGCCTGTCCCTGTTATTTGGCTCGTGTACTTACTGCCCCAGTGTGTCTCTGCTCACTGATTTCCATGGACATTCCCCTGCTTGTCCCTGTTAGCTGGCTCTTGCACCAACTACCCCAGTGTGTCTCTGCTCAGTGATTTCCGTGCACATTCCCCTGCTTGTCCCTGTTAGCTGGCTCTTGTACCTACTGCCCCAGTGTGTCTCTGCTCACTGATTTCTGTGCACATTCCCCTGCTTGTCCCTGTTAGCTGGCTCTTGCACCTACTGCCCAGTGTGTATCTGCTCACTGATATCTGTGCACATTCCCCTGCTTGTCCCTGTTAGCTGGCTCGTGTACCTACTGCCCCAGTGTGTCTCTGCTCACTGATTTCCGTGCACATTCCCCTGCTTGTCCCTGTTAGCTGGCTCTTGTACCTACTGCCCCAGTGTGTCTCTGCTCAGTGATTTCCGTGCACATTTCCCTGCTTGTCCCTGTTAGCTGGCTCCTGTACCTACTGCCCCAGTGTGTCTCTGCCCAGTGATTTCCGTGCACATTCCCCTGCTTGTCCCTGTTAGCTGGCTCTTGTACCTACTGCCCCAGTGTGTCTCTGCTCACTGATTTCCGTGCACATTCCCCTGCTTGTCCCTGTTAGCTGGCTCTTGTACCTACTGCCACAGTGTGTCTATTCTCAGTGATTTCCGTGCACATTCCCCTGCTTGTCCCTGTTAGCTGGCTCTTGTACCTACTGCCCCAGTGTGTCTCTGCTCAGTGACTTCCCTGCACATTCCCCTGCTTGTCCCTGTTAGCTGGCTCGTGTACCTACTGCCCCAGTGTGTCTCTGCTCAGTGATTTCCGTGCACATTCCCCTGCTTGTCCCTGTTAGCTGGCTCGTGTACCTACTGCCCCAGGGTGTCTCTGCTCAGTGATTTCCGTAAACATTCCCCTGCTTGTCCCTGTTAGCTGGCTCTTGTACCTACTGCCCTAGTGTGTCTCTGCTCACTGATTTCCGTGCACATACCCCTGCTTGTCCCTGTTAGCTGGCTCTTGTACCTACTGCCCCAGTCTGTCTCTGCTCAGTGACTTCCGTGCACATTCCCCTGCTTGTCCCTGTTAGCTGGCTCTTGTACCTACTGCCCCAGTGTGTCTCTGCTCAGTGATTTCCGTGCACATTCCCCTGCTTGTCCCTGTTAGTTGGCTCTAATACCTCCTACCCCAGTGTGTCTCTGCTCAGTGATTTCCGTGCACATTCACCTGCTTGTCCCTGTTAGCTGGCTCTTGTACCTACTGCCCCAGTGTGTCTCTGCTCAGTGATTTGTGTACACATTGTCCCTGCTCGTCCCTGTTCTTTGGCTCCTGTACAAAATGCCCTGGTGTGCCTCAGCTCAGTGATTTCCGTGCACATTCCCCTGCTTGTCCCTGTTAGCTGGCTCTTGTACCTACTGCCCCAGCATGTCTCTGCACACTGATTTCCGTGCACATTCCCCTGCTTGTCCCTGTTAGCTGGCTCTTGCACCAACTGCCCCAGTGTGTCTCTGCTCACTGATTTCCGTGCACATTCCCCTGCTTGTCCCTGTCAGCTGGCTCTTGTACCTACTGCCCCAGTGTGTCTCTGCTCAGTGACTTCCATGCACATTCCCCTGCCTGTCCCTGTTAGCTGGCTCGTGTACCTACTGCCCCAGTGTGTCTCTGCTGCCTGTCCCTGTTAGTTGGCTCGTGTACTTACTGCTCCAGCGTGTCTCTGCTCACTGATTTCCGTGCACATTCCCCTGCTTGTCCCTGTTAGCTGGCTCTTGCACCAACTGCCCCAGTGTGTCTCTGCTCAGTGATTTCCGTGCACATTCCCCTGCTTGTCCCTGTTAGCTGGCTCTTGTACCTACTGCCCCAGTCTGTCTCCTCTCAGTGAATTCCGTGCACATTCCCCTGCTTGTCCCTGTTAGCTGGCTCTTGTACCTACTGCCCCAGTGTGTCTCTGCTCAGTGATTTCCGTGCACATTCCCCTGCTTGTCCCTGTTAGCTGGCTCGTGTACCTACTGCCCCAGTGTGTCTCTGCTCAGTGATTTCCGTGCACATTCCCCTGCTTGTCCCTGTTAGCTGGCTCATGTACCTACTGCCCCAGTGTGTCTCTGCTCAGTGATTTCCGTGCACATTCCCCTGCTTGTCCTTGTTAGCTGGCTCTTGTACCTACTGCCCTAGTGTGTCTCTGCTCACTGATTTCCGTGCACAGTCCCCTGCTTGTCCCTGTTAGCTGGCTCTTGTACCTACTGCCCCAGTGTTTCTCTGCTCAGTGAATTCCGTGCACATTCCCCTGCTTGTCCCTGTTAGCTGGCTCTTGTACCTACTGCCCCAGTGTGTCTCTGCTCAGTGATTTCCATGCACATTCCCCTGCTTGTCCCTGTTAGCTGGCTCTTGCACCAACTGCCCCAGTGTGTCTCTGCTCAGTGATTTCCGTGCACATTCCCCTGCTTGTCCCTGTTAGCTGGCTCTTGTACCTACTGCCCCAGTGTGTCTCTGCTCACTGATTTCCGTGCACATTCCCCTGCTTGTCCCTGTTAGCTGGCTCTTGTACCTACTGCCCCAGTGTGTCTCTGCCCAGTGATTTCCGTGCACATTCCCCTGCGTGTCCCTGTAAGCTGGCTCTTGTACCTACTTCCCCAGTGTGTCTCTGCTCACTGATTTCCGTGCACATTCCCCTGCTTGTCCCTGTTAGCTGGCTCGTGTACCTACTGCCCCAGTGTGTCTCTGCTCAGTGATTTCCGTGCACATTCCCCTGCCTGTCCCTGTTATCTGGCTCTTGTACCTACTGCCCCAGTGTGTCTCTGCTCAGTGATTTCCGTGCACATTCACCTGCTTGTCCCTCTTGTACCTACTGCCCCAGTGTGTCTCTGCTCAGTGATTTGTGTACACATTGTCCCTGCTCGTCCCTGTTCTTTGGCTCCTGTACAAACTGCCCTGGTGTGCCTCAGCTCAGTGATTTCCGTGCACATTCCCCTGCTTGTCCCTGTTAGCTGGCTCTTGTACCTACTGCCCCAGTGTGTCTCTGCTCACTGATTTCCGTGCACATTCCCCTGCTTGTCCCTGTTAGCTGGCTCTTGTACCTACTGCCCCAGTGTGTCTCTGCTCAGTGACACCCGTGCACATTCCCCTGCCTGTCCCTGTTAGCTGGCTCGTGTACCTACTGCCCCAGTGTGTCTCTGCTGCCTGTCCCTGTTATTTGGCTCGTGTACTTACTGCCCCAGTGTGTCTCTGCTCACTGATTTCCATGCACATTCCCCTGCTTGTCCCTGTTAGCTGGCTCTTGCACCAACTACCCCAGTGTGTCTCTGCTCAGTGATTTCCGTGCACATTCCCCTGCTTGTCCCTGTTAGCTGGCTCTTGTACCTACTGCCCCAGTGTGTCTCTGCTCACTGATTTCTGTGCACATTCCCCTGCTTGTCCCTGTTAGCTGGCTCTTGCACCTACTGCCCAGTGTGTATCTGCTCACTGATATCTGTGCACATTCCCCTGCTTGTCCCTGTTAGCTGGCTCGTGTACCTACTGCCCCAGTGTGTCTCTGCTCACTGATTTCCGTGCACATTCCCCTGCTTGTCCCTGTTAGCTGGCTCTTGTACCTACTGCCTCAGTGTGTCTCTGCTCAGTGATTTCCGTGCACATTTCCCTGCTTGTCCCTGTTAGCTGGCTCTTGTACCTACTGCCCCAGTGTGTCTCTGCCCAGTGATTTCCGTGCACATTCCCCTGCTTGTCCCTGTTAGCTGGCTCTTGTACCTACTGCCCCAGTGTGTCTCTGCTCACTGATTTCCGTGCACATTCCCCTGCTTGTCCCTGTTAGCTGGCTCTTGTACCTACTGCCGCAGTGTGTCTATTCTCAGTGATTTCCGTGCACATTCCCCTGCTTGTCCCTGTTAGCTGGCTCTTGTACCTACTGCCCCAGTGTGTCTCTGCTCAGTGACTTCCCTGCACATTCCCCTGCTTGTCCCTGTTAGCTGGCTCGTGTACCTACTGCCCCAGTGTGTCTCTGCTCAGTGATTTCCGTGCACATTCCCCTGCTTGTCCCTGTTAGCTGGCTCGTGTACCTACTGCCCCAGGGTGTCTCTGCTCAGTGATTTCCGTAAACATTCCCCTGCTTGTCCCTGTTAGCTGGCTCTTGTACCTACTGCCCTAGTGTGTCTCTGCTCACTGATTTCCGTGCACATTCCCCTGCTTGTCCCTGTTAGCTGGCTCTTGTACCTACTGCCCCAGTCTGTCTCTGCTCAGTGACTTCCGTGCACATTCCCCTGCTTGTCCCTGTTAGCTGGCTCTTGTACCTACTGCCCCAGTGTGTCTCTGCTCAGTGATTTCCGTGCACATTCCCCTGCTTGTCCCTGTTAGTTGGCTCTAATACCTACTACCCCAGTGTGTCTCTGCTCAGTGATTTCCGTGCACATTCACCTGCTTGTCCCTGTTAGCTGGCTCTTGTACCTACTGCCCCAGTGTGTCTCTGCTCAGTGACTTCCATGCACATTCCCCTGCCTGTCCCTGTTAGCTGGCTCGTGTACCTACTGCCCCAGTGTGTCTCTGCTGCCTGTCCCTGTTAGTTGGCTCGTGTACTTACTGCTCCAGCGTGTCTCTGCTCACTGATTTCCGTGCACATTCCCCTGCTTGTCCCTGTTAGCTGGCTCTTGTACCTACTGCCCCAGTCTGTCTCCTCTCAGTGAATTCCGTGCACATTCCCCTGCTTGTCCCTGTTAGCTGGCTCTTGTACCTACTGCCCCAGTGTGTCTCTGCTCAGTGATTTCCGTGCACATTCCCCTGCTTGTCCCTGTTAGCTGGCTCGTGTACCTACTGCCCCAGTGTGTCTCTGCTCAGTGATTTCCGTGCACATTCCCCTGCTTGTCCCTGTTAGCTGGCTCATGTACCTACTGCCCCAGTGTGTCTCTGCTCAGTGATTTCCGTGCACATTCCCCTGCTTGTCCTTGTTAGCTGGCTCTTGTACCTACTGCCCTAGTGTGTCTCTGCTCACTGATTTCCGTGCACAGTCCCCTGCTTGTCCCTGTTAGCTGGCTCTTGTACCTACTGCCCCAGTGTTTCTCTGCTCAGTGAATTCCGTGCACATTCCCCTGCTTGTCCCTGTTAGCTGGCTCTTGTACCTACTGCCCCAGTGTGTCTCTGCTCAGTGATTTCCATGCACATTCCCCTGCTTGTCCCTGTTAGCTGGCTCTTGCACCAACTGCCCCAGTGTGTCTCTGCTCAGTGATTTCCGTGCACATTCCCCTGCTTGTCCCTGTTAGCTGGCTCTTGTACCTACTGCCCCAGTGTGTCTCTGCTCACTGATTTCCGTGCACATTCCCCTGCTTGTCCCTGTTAGCTGGCTCTTGTACCTACTGCCCCAGTGTGTCTCTGCCCAGTGATTTCCGTGCACATTCCCCTGCGTGTCCCTGTAAGCTGGCTCTTGTACCTACTTCCCCAGTGTGTCTCTGCTCACTGATTTCCATGCACATTCCCCTGCTTGTCCCTGTTAGCTGGCTCGTGTACCTACTGCCCCAGTGTGTCTCTGCTCAGTGATTTCCGTGCACATTCCCCTGCCTGTCCCTGTTATCTGGCTCTTGTACCTACTGCCCCAGTGTGTCTCTGCTCAGTGATTTCCGTGCACATTCACCTGCTTGTCCCTCTTGTACCTACTGCCCCAGTGTGTCTCTGCTCAGTGATTTGTGTACACATTGTCCCTGCTCGTCCCTGTTCTTTGGCTCCTGTACAAACTGCCCTGGTGTGCCTCAGCTCAGTGATTTCCGTGCACATTCCCCTGCTTGTCCCTGTTAGCTGGCTCTTGTACCTACTGCCCCAGTGTGTCTCTGCTCACTGATTTCCGTGCACATTCCCCTGCTTGTCCCTGTTAGCTGGCTCTTGTACCTACTGCCCCAGTGTGTCTCTGCTCAGTGATTTCCGTGCACATTCCCCTGCTTGTCCCTGTTAGCTGGCTCTTGTACCTACTGCCCCAGTGTGTCTCTGCTCAGTGACTTCCGTGCACATTCCCCTGCCTGTCCCTGTTAGCTGGCTCGTGTACCTACTGCCCCAGTGTGTCTCTGCTGCCTGTCCCTGTTATTTGGCTCGTGTACTTACTGCCCCAGTGTGTCTCTGCTCACTGATTTCCATGCACATTCCCCTGCTTGTCCCTGTTAGCTGGCTCTTGCACCAACTACCCCAGTGTGTCTCTGCTCAGTGATTTCCGTGCACATTCCCCTGCTTGTCCCTGTTAGCTGGCTCTTGTACCTACTGCCCCAGTGTGTCTCTGCTCACTGATTTCTGTGCACATTCCCCTGCTTGTCCCTGTTAGCTGGCTCTTGCACCTACTGCCCAGTGTGTATCTGCTCACTGATATCTGTGCACATTCCCCTGCTTGTCCCTGTTAGCTGGCTCGTGTACCTACTGCCCCAGTGTGTCTCTGCTCACTGATTTCCGTGCACATTCCCCTGCTTGTCCCTGTTAGCTGGCTCTTGTACCTACTGCCCCAGTGTGTCTCTGCTCAGTGATTTCCGTGCACATTTCCCTGTTTGTCCCTGTTAGCTGGCTCTTGTACCTACTGCCCCAGTGTGTCTCTGCCCAGTGATTTCCGTGCACATTCCCCTGCTTGTCCCTGTTAGCTGGCTCTTGTACCTACTGCCCCAGTGTGTCTCTGCTCACTGATTTCCGTGCACATTCCCCTGCTTGTCCCTGTTAGCTGGCTCTTGTACCTACTGCCGCAGTGTGTCTATTCTCAGTGATTTCCGTGCACATTCCCCTGCTTGTCCCTGTTAGCTGGCTCTTGTACCTACTGCCCCAGTGTGTCTCTGCTCAGTGACTTCCCTGCACATTCCCCTGCTTGTCCCTGTTAGCTGGCTCGTGTACCTACTGCCCCAGTGTGTCTCTGCTCAGTGATTTCCGTGCACATTCCCCTGCTTGTCCCTGTTAGCTGGCTCGTGTACCTACTGCCCCAGGGTGTCTCTGCTCAGTGATTTCCGTAAACATTCCCCTGCTTGTCCCTGTTAGCTGGCTCTTGTACCTACTGCCCTAGTGTGTCTCTGCTCACTGATTTCCGTGCACATTCCCCTGCTTGTCCCTGTTAGCTGGCTCTTGTACCTACTGCCCCAGTCTGTCTCTGCTCAGTGACTTCCGTGCACATTCCCCTGCTTGTCCCTGTTAGCTGGCTCTTGTACCTACTGCCCCAGTGTGTCTCTGCTCAGTGATTTCCGTGCACATTCCCCTGCTTGTCCCTGTTAGTTGGCTCTAATACCTACTACCCCAGTGTGTCTCTGCTCAGTGATTTCCGTGCACATTCACCTGCTTGTCCCTGTTAGCTGGCTCTTGTACCTACTGCCCCAGTGTGTCTCTGCTCAGTGATTTGTGTACACATTGTCCCTGCTCGTCCCTGTTCTTTGGCTCCTGTACAAAATGCCCTGGTGTGCCTCAGCTCAGTGATTTCCGTGCACATTCCCCTGCTTGTCCCTGTTAGCTGGCTCTTGTACCTACTGCCCCAGTATGTCTCTGCACACTGATTTCCGTGCACATTCCCCTGCTTGTCCCTGTTAGCTGGCTCTTGCACCAACTGCCCCAGTGTGTCTCTGCTCACTGATTTCCGTGCACATTCCCCTGCTTGTCCCTGTCAGCTGGCTCTTGTACCTACTGCCCCAGTGTGTCTCTGCTCAGTGACTTCCATGCACATTCCCCTGCCTGTCCCTGTTAGCTGGCTCTTGCACCTACTGCCCAGTGTGTATCTGCTCACTGATATCTGTGCACATTCCCCTGCTTGTCCCTGTTAGCTGGCTCGTGTACCTACTGCCCCAGTGTGTCTCTGCTCACTGATTTCCGTGCACATTCCCCTGCTTGTCCCTGTTAGCTGGCTCTTGTACCTACTGCCCCAGTGTGTCTCTGCTCAGTGATTTCCGTGCACATTTCCCTGCTTGTCCCTGTTAGCTGGCTCTTGTACCTACTGCCCCAGTGTGTCTCTGCTGCCTGTCCCTGTTAGTTGGCTCGTGTACTTACTGCTCCAGCGTGTCTCTGCTCACTGATTTCCGTGCACATTCCCCTGCTTGTCCCTGTTAGCTGGCTCTTGCACCAACTGCCCCAGTGTGTCTCTGCTCAGTGATTTCCGTGCACATTCCCCTGCTTGTCCCTGTTAGCTGGCTCTTGTACCTACTGCCCCAGTCTGTCTCCTCTCAGTGAATTCCGTGCACATTCCCCTGCTTGTCCCTGTTAGCTGGCTCTTGTACCTACTGCCCCAGTGTGTCTCTGCTCAGTGATTTCCGTGCACATTCCCCTGCTTGTCCCTGTTAGCTGGCTCGTGTACCTACTGCCCCAGTGTGTCTCTGCTCAGTGATTTCCGTGCACATTCCCCTGCTTGTCCCTGTTAGCTGGCTCGTGTACCTACAGCCCCAGTGTGTCTCTGCTCAGTGATTTCCGTGCACATTCCCCTGCTTGTCCTTGTTAGCTGGCTCTTGTACCTACTGCCCTAGTGTGTCTCTGCTCACTGATTTCCGTGCACAGTCCCCTGCTTGTCCCTGTTAGCTGGCTCTTGTACCTACTGCCCCAGTGTGTCTCTGCTCAGTGAATTCCGTGCACATTCCCCTGCTTGTCCCTGTTAGCTGGCTCTTGTACCTACTGCCCCAGTGTGTCTCTGCTCAGTGATTTCCGTGCACATTCCCCTGCTTGTCCCTGTTAGCTGGCTCGTGTACCTACTGCCCCAGTGTGTCTCTGCTCAGTGATTTCTGTGCACATTCCCCTGCTTGTCCCTGTTAGCTGGCTCGTGTACCTACTGCCCCAGTGTGTCTCTGCTCAGTGATTTCCGTGCGCATTCCCCTGCTTGTCCCTGTTAGCTGGCTCTTGTACCTACTGCCCTAGTGTGTCTCTGCTCACTGATTTCCGTGCACATTCCCCTGCTTGTCCCTGTTAGCTGGCCCTTGTACCTACTGCCCCAGTCTGTCTCTGCTCAGTGACTTCCGTGCATATTCCCCTGCTTGTCCCTGTTAGCTGGCTCTTGTACCTACTGCCCCAGTGTGTCTCTGCTCAGTGATTTCCGTGCACGTTCACCTGCTCGTCCCTGTTCTTTGGCTCCTGTACAAAATGCCCTGGTGTGCCTCAGCTCAGTGATTTCCGTGCACATTCCCCTGCTTGTCCCTGTTAGCTGGCTCTTGTACCTACTGCCCCAGTGTGTCTCTGCTCACTGATTTCCGTGCACATTCCCCTGCTTGTCCCTGTTAGCTGGCTCGTGTACCTACTGCCCCAGTGTGTCTCAGCTCACTGATTTCCGTGCACATTCCCCTGCTTGTCCCTGTTAGCTGGCTCATGTACCAACTGCCCCAGTGTGTCTCTGCTCACTGTTTTCCGTGCACATTCCTCTGCTTGTCCCTGTTAGCTGGCTCTTGGACCTACTGCACCAGTGTGTCTCTGCTCACTGATTTCCGTGCACATTCCCCTGCTTGTCCCTGTTAGCTGGCTCTTGTACCTACTGCCCCAGTGTGTCTCTGCTCAGTGATTTCTGTGCACATTCCCCTGCTTGTCCCTGTTAGCTGGCTCTTGTACCTACTGCCCCAGTGTGTCTCTGCCCAGTGATTTCCGTGCACATTCCCCTGCTTGTCCCTGTAAGCTGGCTCTTGTACCTACTTCCCCAGTGTGTCTCTGCTCACTGATTTCCGTGCACATTCCCCTGCTTGTCCCTGTTAGCTGTCTCTTGTACCTATTGCCCCAGTGTGTCTCTGTTCACTGATTTCCGTGCACATTCCCCTGCTTGTCCCTGTTAGCTGGCTCTTGTACCTACTGCCCCAGTGTGTCTCTGCTCAGTGATTTCCGTGCACATTCCCCTGCTTGTCCCTGTTAGCTGGCTCTTGTACCTACTGCCCCAGTGTGTCTCTGCCCAGTGATTTCCATGCACATTCCCCTGCTTGTCCCTGTAAGCTGGCTCTTGTACCTACTTCCCCAGTGTGTCTTTGCTCACTGATGTCCGTGCACATTCCCCTGCTTGTCCCTGTTAGCTGGCTCGTGTACCTACTGCCCCAGTGTTTCTCTGCTCAGTGATTTCCGTGCACATTCCCCTGCCTGTCCCTGTTATCTGGCTCTTGTACCTACTGCCCCAGTGTGTCTCTGCTCACTGATATCCGTGCACATTCCCCTGCTTGTCCCTGTTAGCTGGCTCGTGTACCTACTGCGCCAGTGTGTCTCTGCTCACTGTTTTCCGTGCACATTCCTCTGCTTGTCACTGTTAGCTGGCTCTTGGACCTACTGCCCCAGTGTGTCTCTGCTCACTGATTTCCGTGCACATTCCCCTGCTTGTCCCTGTTAGCTGGCTCTTGTACCTACTGCCCCATGTGTCTCTGCTCAGTGATTTCTGTGCACATTCCCCTGCTTGTCCCTGTTAGCTGGCTCTTGTACCTACTGCCCCAGTGTGTCTCTGCCCAGTGATTTCCGTGCACATTCCCCTGCTTGTCCCTGTAAGCTGGCTCTTGTACCTACTTCCCCAGTGTGTCTCTGCTCACTGATTTCCGTGCACATTCCCCTGCTTGTCCCTGTTAGCTGTCTCTTGTACCTACTGCCCCAGTGTGTCTCTGCTCACTGATTTCCGTGCACATTCCCCTGCTTGTCCCTGTTAGCTGGCTCTTGTACCTACTGCCCCAGTGTGTCTCTGCTCAGTGATTTGTGTACACATTGTCCCTGCTCGTCCCTGTTCTTTGGCTCCTGTACAAAATGCCCTGGTGTGCCTCAGCTCAGTGATTTCCGTGCACATTCCCCTGCTTGTCCCTGTTAGCTGGCTCTTGTACCTACTGCCCCAGTGTGTCTCTGCTCACTGATTTCCATGCACATTCCCCTGCTTGTCCCTGTTAGCTGGCTCTTGCACCTACTGCCCCAGTGTGTCTCTGCTCACTGATATCCGTGCACATTCCCCTGCTTGTCCCTGTTAGCTGGCTCGTGTACCTACTGCCCCAGTGTGTCTCAGCTCACTGATTTCCGTGCACATTCCCCTGCTTGTCCCTGTTAGCTGGCTCGTGTACCTACTGCCCCAGTGTGTCTCTGCTCACTGTTTTCCGTGCACATTCCTCTGCTTGTCACTGTTAGCTGGCTCTTGGACCTACTGCCCCAGTGTGTCTCTGCTCACTGATTTCCGTGCACATTCCCCTGCTTGTCCCTGTTAGCTGGCTCTTGTACCTACTGCCCCATGTGTCTCTGCACAGTGATTTCTGTGCACATTCCCCTGCTTGTCCCTGTTAGCTGGCTCTTGTACCTACTGCCCCAGTGTGTCTCTGCCCAGTGATTTCCGTGTACATTCCCCTGCTTGTCCCTGTAAGCTGGCTCTTGTACCTACTTCCCCAGTGTGTCTCTGCTCACTGATTTCCGTGCACATTCCCCTGCTTGTCCCTGTTAGCTGTCTCTTGTACCTACTGCCCCAGTGTGTCTCTGCTCACTGATTTCCGTGCACATTACCCTGCTTGTCCCTGTTAGCTGGCTCTTGTACCTACTGCCCCAGTGTGTCTCTGCTCAGTGATTTCCGTGCACATTCCCCTGCTTGTCCCTGTAAGCTTGCTCTTGTACCTACTGCACCAGTGTGTCTCTGCCCAGTGATTTCCGTGCACATTCCCCTGCGTGTCCCTGTAAGCTGGCTCTTGTACCTACTTCCCCAGTGTGTCTCTGCTCACTGATTTCCGTGCACATTCCCCTGCTTGTCCCTGTTAGCTGGCTCGTGTACCTACTGCCCCAGTGTGTCTCTGCTCAGTGATTTCCGTGCACATTCCCCTGCCTGTCCCTGTTATCTGGCTCTTGTACCTACTGCCCCAGTGTGTCTCTGCTCACTGATTTCCGTGCACATTCACCTGCTTGTCCCTCTTGTACCTACTGCCCCAGTGTGTGTCTGCTCAGTGATTTGTGTACACATTGTCCCTGCTCGTCCCTGTTCTTTGGCTCCTGTACAAACTGCCCTGGTGTGCCTCAGCTCAGTGATTTCCGTGCACATTCCCCTGCTTGTCCCTGTTAGCTGGCTCTTGTACCTACTGCCCCAGTGTGTCTCTGCTCACTGATTTCCGTGCACATTCCCCTGCTTGTCCCTGTTAGCTGGCTCTTGTACCTACTGCCCCAGTGTGTCTCTGCTCAGTGATTTCCGTGCACATTCCCCTGCTTGTCCCTGTTAGCTGGCTCTTGTACCTACTGCCCCAGTGTGTCTCTGCTCAGTGACTTCCGTGCACATTCCCCTGCCTGTCCCTGTTAGCTGGCTCGTGTACCTACTGCCCCAGTGTGTCTCTGCTGCCTGTCCCTGTTATTTGGCTCGTGTACTTACTGCCCCAGTGTGTCTCTGCTCACTGATTTCCATGGACATTCCCCTGCTTGTCCCTGTTAGCTGGCTCTTGCACCAACTACCCCAGTGTGTCTCTGCTCAGTGATTTCCGTGCACATTCCCCTGCTTGTCCCTGTTAGCTGGCTCTTGTACCTACTGCCCCAGTGTGTTTCTGCTCACTGATTTCTGTGCACATTCCCCTGCTTGTCCCTGTTAGCTGGCTCTTGCACCTACTGCCCAGTGTGTATCTGCTCACTGATATCTGTGCACATTCCCCTGCTTGTCCCTGTTAGCTGGCTCGTGTACCTACTGCCCCAGTGTGTCTCTGCTCACTGATTTCCGTGCACATTCCCCTGCTTGTCCCTGTTAGCTGGCTCTTGTACCTACTGCCCCAGTGTGTCTCTGCTCAGTGATTTCCGTGCACATTTCCCTGCTTGTCCCTGTTAGCTGGCTCCTGTACCTACTGCCCCAGTGTGTCTCTGCCCAGTGATTTCCGTGCACATTCCCCTGCTTGTCCCTGTTAGCTGGCTCTTGTACCTACTGCCCCAGTGTGTCTCTGCTCACTGATTTCCGTGCACATTCCCCTGCTTGTCCCTGTTAGCTGGCTCTTGTACCTACTGCCACAGTGTGTCTATTCTCAGTGATTTCCGTGCACATTCCCCTGCTTGTCCCTGTTAGCTGGCTCTTGTACCTACTGCCCCAGTGTGTCTCTGCTCAGTGACTTCCCGGCACATTCCCCTGCTTGTCCCTGTTAGCTGGCTCGTGTACCTACTGCCCCAGTGTGTCTCTGCTCAGTGATTTCCGTGCACATTCCCCTGCTTGTCCCTGTTAGCTGGCTCGTGTACCTACTGCCCCAGGGTGTCTCTGCTCAGTGATTTCCGTAAACATTCCCCTGCTTGTCCCTGTTAGCTGGCTCTTGTACCTACTGCCCTAGTGTGTCTCTGCTCACTGATTTCCGTGCACATTCCCCTGCTTGTCCCTGTTAGCTGGCTCTTGTACCTACTGCCCCAGTCTGTCTCTGCTCAGTGACTTCCGTGCACATTCCCCTGCTTGTCCCTGTTAGCTGGCTCTTGTACCTACTGCCCCAGTGTGTCTCTGCTCAGTGATTTCCGTGCACATTCCCCTGCTTGTCCCTCTTAGTTGGCTCTAATACCTACTACCCCAGTGTGTCTCTGCTCAGTGATTTCCGTGCACATTCACCTGCTTGTCCCTGTTAGCTGGCTCTTGTACCTACTGCCCCAGTGTGTCTCTGCTCAGTGATTTGTGTACACATTGTCCCTGCTCGTCCCTGTTCTTTGGCTCCTGTACAAAATGCCCTGGTGTGCCTCAGCTCAGTGATTTCCGTGCACATTCCCCTGCTTGTCCCTGTTAGCTGGCTCTTGTACCTACTGCCCCAGTATGTCTCTGCACACTGATTTCCGTGCACATTCCCCTGCTTGTCCCTGTTAGCTGGCTCTTGCACCAACTGCCCCAGTGTGTCTCTGCTCAGTGACTTCCATGCACATTCCCCTGCCTGTCCCTGTTAGCTGGCTCGTGTACCTACTGCCCCAGTGTGTCTCTGCTGCCTGTCCCTGTTAGTTGGCTCGTGTACTTACTGCTCCAGCGTGTCTCTGCTCACTGATTTCCGTGCACATTCCCCTGCTTGTCCCTGTTAGCTGGCTCTTGCACCAACTGCCCCAGTGAGTCTCTGCTCAGTGATTTCCGTGCACATTCCCCTGCTTGTCCCTGTTAGCTGGCTCTTGTACCTACTGCCCCAGTCTGTCTCCTCTCAGTGAATTCCGTGCACATTCCCCTGCTTGTCCCTGTTAGCTGGCTCTTGTACATACTGCCCCAGTGTGTCTCTGCTCAGTGATTTCCGTGCACATTCCCCTGCTTGTCCCTGTTAGCTGGCTCGTGTACCTACTGCCCCAGTGTGTCTCTGCTCAGTGATTTCCGTGCACATTCCCCTGCTTGTCCCTGTTAGCTGGCTCATGTACCTACTGCCCCAGTGTGTCTCTGCTCAGTGATTTCCGTGCACATTCCCCTGCTTGTCCTTGTTAGCTGGCTCTTGTACCTACTGCCCTAGTGTGTCTCTGCTCACTGATTTCCGTGCACAGTCCCCTGCTTGTCCCTGTTAGCTGGCTCTTGTACCTACTGCCCCAGTGTTTCTCTGCTCAGTGAATTCCGTGCACATTCCCCTGCTTGTCCCTGTTAGCTGGCTCTTGTACCTACTGCCCCAGTGTGTCTCTGCTCAGTGATTTCCATGCACATTCCCCTGCTTGTCCCTGTTAGCTGGCTCGTGTACCTACTGCCCTGGTGTGCCTCAGCTCAGTGATTTCCGTGCACATTCCCCTGCTTGTCCCTGTTAGCTGGCTCGTGTACCTACTGCCCCAGTGTGTCTCTGCTCAGTGATTTCCGTGCACATTCCCCTGCTTGTCCCTGTTAGCTGGCTCTTGTACCTACTGCCCTAGTGTGTCTCTGCTCACTGATTTCCGTGCACATTCCCCTGCTTGTCCCTGTTAGCTGGCTCTTGTACCTACTGCCCCAGTCTGTCTCTGCTCAGTGACTTCCGTGCATATTCCCCTGCTTGTCCCTGTTAGCTGGCTCTTGTACCTACTGCCCCAGTGTGTCTCAGCTCAGTGATTTCCGTGCACGTTCACCTGCTCGTCCCTGTTCTTTGGCTCCTGTACAAAATGCCCTGGTGTGCCTCAGCTCAGTGATTTCCGTGCACATTCCCCTGCTTGTCCCTGTTAGCTGGCTCTTGTACCTACTGCCCCAGTGTGTCTCTGCTCACTGATTTCCGTGCACATTCCCCTGCTTGTCCCTGTTAGCTGGCTCGTGTACCTACTGCCCCAGTGTGTCTCTGCTCAGTGATTTGTGTACACATTGTCCCTGCTCGTCCCTGTTCTTTGGCTCCTGTACAAACTGCCCTGGTGTGCCTCAGCTCAGTGATTTCCGTGCACATTCACCTGCTTGTCCCTCTTGTACCTACTGCCCCAGTGTGTCTCTGCTCAGTGATTTGTGTACACATTGTCCCTGCTCGTCCCTGTTCTTTGGCTCCTGTACAAACTGCCCTGGTGTGCCTCAGCTCAGTGATTTCCGTGCACATTCCCCTGCTTGTCCCTGTTAGCTGGCTCTTGTACCTACTGCCCCAGTGTGTCTCTGCTCACTGATTTCCGTGCACATTCCCCTGCTTGTCCCTGTTAGCTGGCTCTTGTACCTACTGCCCCAGTGTGTCTCTGCTCAGTGATTTCCGTGCACATTCCCCTGCTTGTCCCTGTTAGCTGGCTCTTGTACCTACTGCCCCAGTGTGTCTCTGCTCAGTGACTTCCGTGCACATTCCCCTGCCTGTCCCTGTTAGCTGGCTCGTGTACCTACTGCCCCAGTGTGTCTCTGCTGCCTGTCCCTGTTATTTGGCTCGTGTACTTACTGCCCCAGTGTGTCTCTGCTCACTGATTTCCATGGACATTCCCCTGCTTGTCCCTGTTAGCTGGCTCTTGCACCAACTACCCCAGTGTGTCTCTGCTCAGTGATTTCCGTGCACATTCCCCTGCTTGTCCCTGTTAGCTGGCTCTTGTACCTACTGCCCCAGTGTGTCTCTGCTCACTGATTTCTGTGCACATTCCCCTGCTTGTCCCTGTTAGCTGGCTCTTGCACCTACTGCCCAGTGTGTATCTGCTCACTGATATCTGTGCACATTCCCCTGCTTGTCCCTGTTAGCTGGCTCGTGTACCTACTGCCCCAGTGTGTCTCTGCTCACTGATTTCCGTGCACATTCCCCTGCTTGTCCCTGTTAGCTGGCTCTTGTACCTACTGCCCCAGTGTGTCTCTGCTCAGTGATTTCCGTGCACATTTCCCTGCTTGTCCCTGTTAGCTGGCTCCTGTACCTACTGCCCCAGTGTGTCTCTGCCCAGTGATTTCCGTGCACATTCCCCTGCTTGTCCCTGTTAGCTGGCTCTTGTACCTACTGCCCCAGTGTGTCTCTGCTCACTGATTTCCGTGCACATTCCCCTGCTTGTCCCTGTTAGCTGGCTCTTGTACCTACTGCCACAGTGTGTCTATTCTCAGTGATTTCCGTGCACATTCCCCTGCTTGTCCCTGTTAGCTGGCTCTTGTACCTACTGCCCCAGTGTGTCTCTGCTCAGTGACTTCCCGGCACATTCCCCTGCTTGTCCCTGTTAGCTGGCTCGTGTACCTACTGCCCCAGTGTGTCTCTGCTCAGTGATTTCCGTGCACATTCCCCTGCTTGTCCCTGTTAGCTGGCTCGTGTACCTACTGCCCCAGGGTGTCTCTGCTCAGTGATTTCCGTAAACATTCCCCTGCTTGTCCCTGTTAGCTGGCTCTTGTACCTACTGCACTAGTGTGTCTCTGCTCACTGATTTCCGTGCACATTCCCCTGCTTGTCCCTGTTAGCTGGCTCTTGTACCTACTGCCCCAGTCTGTCTCTGCTCAGTGACTTCCGTGCACATTCCCCTGCTTGTCCCTGTTAGCTGGCTCTTGTACCTACTGCCCCAGTGTGTCTCTGCTCAGTGATTTCCGTGCACATTCCCCTGCTTGTCCCTCTTAGTTGGCTCTAATACCTACTACCCCAGTGTGTCTCTGCTCAGTGATTTCCGTGCACATTCACCTGCTTGTCCCTGTTAGCTGGCTCTTGTACCTACTGCCCCAGTGTGTCTCTGCTCAGTGATTTGTGTACACATTGTCCCTGCTCGTCCCTGTTCTTTGGCTCCTGTACAAAATGCCCTGGTGTGCCTCAGCTCAGTGATTTCCGTGCACATTCCCCTGCTTGTCCCTGTTAGCTGGCTCTTGTACCTACTGCCCCAGTATGTCTCTGCACACTGATTTCCGTGCACATTCCCCTGCTTGTCCCTGTTAGCTGGCTCTTGCACCAACTGCCCCAGTGTGTCTCTGCTCAGTGACTTCCATGCACATTCCCCTGCCTGTCCCTGTTAGCTGGCTCGTGTACCTACTGCCCCAGTGTGTCTCTGCTGCCTGTCCCTGTTAGTTGGCTCGTGTACTTACTGCTCCAGCGTGTCTCTGCTCACTGATTTCCGTGCACATTCCCCTGCTTGTCCCTGTTAGCTGGCTCTTGCACCAACTGCCCCAGTGAGTCTCTGCTCAGTGATTTCCGTGCACATTCCCCTGCTTGTCCCTGTTAGCTGGCTCTTGTACCTACTGCCCCAGTCTGTCTCCTCTCAGTGAATTCCGTGCACATTCCCCTGCTTGTCCCTGTTAGCTGGCTCTTGTACATACTGCCCCAGTGTGTCTCTGCTCAGTGATTTCCGTGCACATTCCCCTGCTTGTCCCTGTTAGCTGGCTCGTGTACCTACTGCCCCAGTGTGTCTCTGCTCAGTGATTTCCGTGCACATTCCCCTGCTTGTCCCTGTTAGCTGGCTCATGTACCTACTGCCCCAGTGTGTCTCTGCTCAGTGATTTCCGTGCACATTCCCCTGCTTGTCCTTGTTAGCTGGCTCTTGTACCTACTGCCCTAGTGTGTCTCTGCTCACTGATTTCCGTGCACAGTCCCCTGCTTGTCCCTGTTAGCTGGCTCTTGTACCTACTGCCCCAGTGTTTCTCTGCTCAGTGAATTCCGTGCACATTCCCCTGCTTGTCCCTGTTAGCTGGCTCTTGTACCTACTGCCCCAGTGTGTCTCTGCTCAGTGATTTCCATGCACATTCCCCTGCTTGTCCCTGTTAGCTGGCTCGTGTACCTACTGCCCCAGTGTGTCTCTGCTCAGTGATTTCCGTGCACATTCCCCTGCTTGTCCCTGTTAGCTGGCTCGTGTACCTACTGCCCCAGTGTGTCTCTGCTCAGTGATTTCCGTGCACATTCCCCTGCTTGTCCCTGTTAGCTGGCTCTTGTACCTACTGCCCTAGTGTGTCTCTGCTCACTGATTTCCGTGCACATTCCCCTGCTTGTCCCTGTTAGCTGGCTCTTGTACCTACTGCCCCAGTCTGTCTCTGCTCAGTGACTTCCGTGCATATTCCCCTGCTTGTCCCTGTTAGCTGGCTCTTGTACCTACTGCCCCAGTGTGTCTCAGCTCAGTGATTTCCGTGCACGTTCACCTGCTCGT
The DNA here is from genome assembly GCF_964204655.1 of Triturus cristatus. Classification (NCBI taxonomy): domain Eukaryota; kingdom Metazoa; phylum Chordata; class Amphibia; order Caudata; family Salamandridae; genus Triturus; species Triturus cristatus. Next base: position 636,045 of record NW_028187811.1, on the reverse strand, counting down.
CCCTGTTCTTTGGCTCCTGTACAAAATGCCCTGGTGTGCCTCAGCTCAGTGATTTCCGTGCACATTCCCCTGCTTGTCCCTGTTAGCTGGCTCTTGTACCTACTGCCCCAGTGTGTCTCTGCTCACTGATTTCCGTGCACATTCCCCTGCTTGTCCCTGTTAGCTGGCTCGTGTACCTACTGCCCCAGTGTGTCTCAGCTCACTGATTTCCGTGCACATTCCCCTGCTTGTCCCTGTTAGCTGGCTCGTGTACCAACTGCCCCAGTGTGTCTCTGCTCACTGTTTTCCGTGTACATTCCTCTGCTTGTCCCTGTTAGCTGGCTCTTGGACCTACTGCACCAGTGTGTCTCTGCTCACTGATTTCCGTGCACATTCCCCTGCTTGTCCCTGTTAGCTGGCTCTTGTACCTACTGCCCCAGTGTGTCTCTGCTCAGTGATTTCTGTGCACATTCCCCTGCTTGTCCCTGTTAGCTGGCTCTTGTACCTACTGCCCCAGTGTGTCTCTGCCCAGTGATTTCCGTGCACATTCCCCTGCTTGTCCCTGTAAGCTGGCTCTTGTACCTACTTCCCCAGTGTGTCTCTGCTCACTGATTTCCGTGCACATTCCCCTGCTTGTCCCTGTTAGCTGTCTCTTGTACCTATTGCCCCAGTGTGTCTCTGCTCACTGATTTCCGTGCACATTCCCCTGCTTGTCCCTGTTAGCTGGCTCTTGTACCTACTGCCCCAGTGTGTCTCTGCCCAGCGATTTCCATGCACATTCCCCTGCTTGTCCCTGTAAGCTGGCTCTTGTACCTACTTCCCCAGTGTGTCTTTGCTCACTGATGTCCGTGCACATTCCCCTGCTTGTCCCTGTTAGCTGGCTCGTGTACCTACTGCCCCAGTGTGTCTCTGCTCAGTGATTTCCGTGCACATTCCCCTGCCTGTCCCTGTTATCTGGCTCTTGTACCTACTGCCCCAGTGTGTCTCTGCTCAGTGATTTCCGTGCACATTCACCTGCATGTCCCTCTTGTACCTACTGCCCCAGTGTGTCTCTGCTCAGTGATTTGTGTACACATTGTCCCTGCTCGTCCCTGTTCTTTGGCTCCTGTACAAACTGCCCTGGTGTGCCTCAGCTCAGTGATTTCCGTGCACATTCCCCTGCTTGTCCCTGTTAGCTGGCTCTTGTACCTACTGCCCCAGTGTGTCTCTGCACACTGATTTCCGTGCACATTCCCCTGCTTGTCCCTGTTAGCTGGCTCTTGTACCTACTGCCCCAGTGTGTCTCTGCTCAGTGATTTCCGTGCACATTCCTCTGCTTGTCCCTGTTAGCTGGCTCTTGTACCTACTGCCCCAGTGTGTCTCTGCTCAGTGACTTCCGTGCACATTCCCCTGCCTGTCCCTGTTAGCTGGCTCGTGTACCTACTGCCCCAGTGTGTCTCTGCTGCCTGTCCCTGTTATTTGGCTCGTGTTCTTACTGCCCCAGTGTGTCTCTGCTCACTGATTTCCATGCACATTCCCCTGCTTGTCCCTGTTAGCTGGCTCTTGCACCAACTACCCCAGTGTGTCTCTGCTCAGTGATTTCCGTGCACATTCCCCTGCTTGTCCCTGTTAGCTGGCTCTTGTACCTACTGCCCCAGTGTGTCTCTGCTCACTGATTTCTGTGCACATTCTCCTGCTTGTCCCTGTTAGCTGGCTCTTGCACCTACTGCCCAGTGTGTATCTGCTCACTGATATCTGTGCACATTCCCCTGCTTGTCCCTGTTAGCTGGCTCGTGTACCTACTGCCCCAGTGTGTCTCTGCTCACTGATTTCCGTGCACATTCCCCTGCTTGTCCCTGTTAGCTGGCTCTTGTACCTACTGCCCCAGTGTGTCTCTGCTCAGTGATTTCCGTGCACATTCCCCTGCTTGTCCCTGTTAGCTGGCTCTTGTACCTACTGCCCCAGTGTGTCTCTGCCCAGTGATTTCTGTGCACATTCCCCTGCTTGTTCCTGTTAGCTGGCTCTTGTACCTACTGCCCCAGTGTGTCTCTGCTCACTGATTTCCGTGCACATTCCCCTGCTTGTCCCTGTTAGCTGGCTCTTGTACCTACTGCCGCAGTGAGTCTATTCTCAGTGATTTCCGTGCACATTCCCCTGCTTGTCCCTGTTAGCTGGCTCTTGTACCTACTGCCCCAGTGTGTCTCTGCTCAGTGACTTCCGTGCACATTCCCCTGCTTGTCCCTGTTAGCTGGCTCGTGTACCTACTGCCCCAGTGTGTCTCTGCTCAGTGATTTCCGTGCACATTCCCCTGTTTGTCCCTGTTAGCTGGCTCGTGTACCTACTGCCCCAGTGTGTCTCTGCTCAGTGATTTCCGTAAACATTCCCCTGCTTGTCCCTGTTAGCTGGCTCTTGTACCTACTGCCCTAGTGTGTCTCTGCTCACTGATTTCCGTGCACATTCCCCTGCTTGTCCCTGTTAGCTGGCTCTTGTACCTACTGCCCCAGTCTGTCTCTGCTCAGTGACTTCCGTGCACATTCCCCTGCTTGTCCCTGTTAGCTGGCTCTTGTACCTACTGCCCCAGTGTGTCTCTGCTCAGTGATTTCCGTGCACATTCCCCTGCTTGTCCCTGTTAGTTGGCTCTAATACCTACTACCCCAGTGTGTCTCTGCTCAGTGATTTCCGTGCACATTCACCTGCTTGTCCCGGTTAGCTGGCTCTTGTACCTACTGCCCCAGTGTGTCTCTGCTCAGTGATTTGTGTACACATTGTCCCTGCTCGTCCCTGTTCTTTGGCTCCTGTACAAAATGCCCTGGTGTGCCTCAGCTCAGTGATTTCCGTGCACATTCCCCTGCTTGTCCCTGTTAGCTGGCTCTTGTACCTACTGCCCCAGTATGTCTCTGCACACTGATTTCCGTGCACATTCCCCTGCTTGTCCCTGTTAGCTGGCTCTTGCACCAACTGCCCCAGTGTGTCTCTGCTCACTGATTTCCGTGCACATTCCCCTGCTTGTCCCTGTCAGCTGGCTCTTGTACCTACTGCCCCAGTGTGTCTCTGCTCAGTGACTTCCATGCACATTCCCCTGCCTGTCCCTGTTAGCTGGCTCGTGTACCTACTGCCCCAGTGTGTCTCTGCTGCCTGTCCCTGTTAGTTGGCTCGTGTACTTACTGCCCCAGCGTGTCTCTGCTCACTGATTTCCGTGCACATTCCCCTGCTTGTCCCTGTTAGCTGGCTCTTGCACCAACTGTCCCAGTGTGTATCTGCTCAGTGATTTCCGTGCACATTCCCCTGCTTGTCCCTGTTAGCTGGCTCTTGTACCTACTGCCCCAGTCTGTCTCTGCTCAGTGAATTCTGTGCACATTCCCCTGCTTGTCCCTGTTAGCTGGCTCTTGTACCTACTGCCCCAGTGTGTCTCTGCTCAGTGATTTCCGTGCACATTCCCCTGCTTGTCCCGTTTAGCTGGCTCGTGTACCTACTGCCCCAGTGTGTCTCTGCTCAGTGAATTCCGTGCACATTCCCCTGCTTGTCCCTGTTAGCTGGCTCTTGTACCTACTGCCCCAGTGTGTCTCTGCTCAGTGATTTCCGTGCACATTCCCCTGCTTGTCCCTGTCAGCTGGCTTGTGTACCTACTGCCCCAGTGTGTCTCTGCTCAGTGATTTCCGTGCACATTCCCCTGCTTGTCCTTGTTAGCTGGCTCTTGTACCTACTGCCCTGGTGTGTCTCTGCTCACTGATTTCCGTGCACATTCCCCTGCTTGTCCCTGTTAGCTGGCTCTTGTACCTACTGCCCCAGTCTGTCTCTGCTCAGTGACTTCCGTGCACATTCCCCTGCTTGTCCCTGTTAGCTGGCTCTTGTACCTACTGCCCCAGTGTGTCTCTGCTCAGTGATTTCCGTGCACATTCCCCTGCTTGTCCCTGTTAGCTGGCTCTTGTACCTACTGCCCCAGTGTGTCTCTGCTCAGTGATTTCCGTGCATGTTCACCTGCTTGTCCCTGTTAGCTGGCTCTTGTACCTACTGCCCCAGTGTGTCTCTGCTCACTGATTTCTGTGCACATTCTCCTGCTTGTCCCTGTTAGCTGGCTCTTGCACCTACTGCCCAGTGTGTATCTGCTCACTGATATCTGTGCACATTCCCCTGCTTGTCCCTGTTAGCTGGCTCGTGTACCTACTGCCCCAGTGTGTCTCTGCTCACTGTTTTCCGTGCACATTCCTCTGCTTGTCCCTGTTAGCTGGCTCTTGGACCTACTGCCCCAGTGTGTCTCTGCTCACTGATTTCCGTGCACATTCCCCTGCTTGTCCCTGTTAGCTGGCTCTTGTACCTACTGCCCCAGTGTGTCTCTGCTCAGTGATTTCTGTGCACATTCCCCTGCTTGTCCCTGTTAGCTGGCTCTTGTACCTACTGCCCCAGTGTGTCTCTGCCCAGTGATTTCCGTGCACATTCCCCTGCTTGTCCCTGTAAGCTGGCTCTTGTACCTACTTCCCCAGTGTGTCTCTGCTCACTGATTTCCGTGCACATTCCCATGATTGTCCCTGTTAGCTGTCTCTTGTACCTATTGCCCCAGTGTGTCTCTGCTCACTGATTTCCGTGCACATTCCCCTGCTTGTCCCTGTTAGCTGGCTCTTGTACCTACTGCCCCAGTGTGTCTCTGCTCAGTGATTTCCGTGCACATTCCCCTGCTTGTCCCTGTTAGCTGGCTCTTGTACCTACTGCCCCAGTGTGTCTCTGCCCAGTGATTTCCGTGCACATTCCCCTGCTTGTCCCTGTAAGCTGGCTCTTGTACCTACTTCCCCAGTGTGTCTCTGCTCACTGATGTCCGTGCACATTCCCCTGCTTGTCCCTGTTAGCTGGCTCATGTACCTACTGCCTCAGTGTGTCTCTGCTCAGTGATTTCCGTGCACATTCCCCTGCCTGTCCCTGTTATCTGGCTCTTGTACCTACTGCCCCAGTGTGTCTCTGCTCAGTGATTTCCGTGCACATTCACCTGCTTGTCCCTCTTGTACCTACTGCCCCAGTGTGTCTCTGCTCAGTGATTTGTGTACACATTGTCCCTGCTCGTCCCTGTTCTTTGGCTCCTGTACAAACTGCCCTGGTGTGCCTCAGCTCAGTGATTTCCGTGCACATTCCCCTGCTTGTCCCTGTTAGCTGGCTCTTGTACCTACTGCCCCAGTGTGTCTCTGCACACTGATTTCCGTGCACATTCCCCTGCTTGTCCCTGTTAGCTGGCTCTTGTACCTACTGCCCCAGTGTGTCTCTGCTCACTGATTTCCGTGCACATTCCCCTGCTTGTCCCTGTTAGCTGGCTCTTGTACCTACTGCCCCAGTGTGTCTCTGCTCAGTGATTTCCGTGCACATTCCCCTGCTTGTCCCTGTTAGCTGGCTCTTGTACCTACTGCCCCAGTGTGTCTCTGCTCAGTGACTTCCGTGCACATTCCCCTGCCTGTCCCTGTTAGCTGGCTCGTGTACCTACTGCCCCAGTGTGTCTCTGCTGCCTGTCCCTGTTATTTGGCTCGTGTACTTACTGCCCCAGTGTGTCTCTGCTCACTGATTTCCATGCACATTCCCCTGCTTGTCCCTGTTAGCTGGCTCTTGCACCAACTACCCCAGTGTGTCTCTGCTCAGTGATTTCCGTGCACATTCCCCTGCTTGTCCCTGTTAGCTGGCTCTTGTACCTACTGCCCCAGTGTGTCTCTCCTCACTGATTTCTGTGCACATTCTCCTGCTTGTCCCTGTTAGCTGGCTCTTGCACCTACTGCCCAGTGTGTATCTGCTCACTGATATCTGTGCACATTCCCCTGCTTGTCCCTGTTAGCTGGCTCGTGTACCTACTGCCCCAGTGTGTCTCTGCTCACTGATTTCCGTGCACATTCCCCTGCTTGTCCCTGTTAGCTGGCTCTTGTACCTACTGCCCCAGTGTGTCTCTGCTCAGTGATTTCCGTGCACATTCCCCTGCTTGTCCCTGTTAGCTGGCTCTTGTACCTACTGCCCCAGTGTGTCTCTGCCCAGTGATTTCCGTGCACATTCCCCTGCTTGTCCCTGTTAGCTGGCTCTTGTACCTACTGCCCCAGTGTGTCTCTGCTCACTGATTTCCGTGCACATTCCCCTGCTTGTCCCTGTTAGCTGGCTCGTGTACCTACTGCCCCAGTGTGTCTCTGCTCAGTGATTTCCGTGCACATTCCCCTGCTTGTCCCTGTTAGCTGGCTCGTGTACCTACTGCCCCAGTGTGTCTCTGCTCAGTGATTTCCGTGCACATTCCCCTGCTTGTCCCTGTTAGCTGGCTCTTGTACCTACTGCCCTAGTGTGTCTCTGCTTACTGATTTCCGTGCACATTCCCCTGCTTGTCCCTGTTAGCTGGCTCTTGTACCTACTGCCCCAGTCTGTCTCTGCTCAGTGACTTCCATGCACATTCCCCTGCTTGTCCCTGTTAGCTGGCTCTTGTACCTACTGCCCCAGTGTGTCTCTGCTCAGTGATTTCCGTGCACATTCCCCTGCTTGTCCCTGTTAGTTGGCTCTAATACCTACTACCCCAGTGTGTCTCTGCTCAGTGATTTCCGTGCACATTCACCTGCTTGTCCCGGTTAGCTGGCTCTTGTACCTACTGCCCCAGTGTGTCTCTGCTCAGTGATTTGTGTACACATTGTCCCTGCTCGTCCCTGTTCTTTGGCTCCTGTACAAAATGCCCTGGTGTGCCTCAGCTCAGTGATTTCCGTGCACATTCCCCTGCTTGTCCCTGTTAGCTGGCTCTTGTACCTACTGCCCCAGTATGTCTCTGCACACTGATTTCCGTGCACATTCCCCTGCTTGTCCCTGTTAGCTGGCTCTTGCACCAACTGCCCCAGTGTGTCTCTGCTCACTGATTTCCGTGCACATTCCCCTGCTTGTCCCTGTCAGCTGGCTCTTGTACCTACTGCCCCAGTGTGTCTCTGCTCAGTGACTTCCATGCACATTCCCCTGCCTGTCCCTGTTAGCTGGCTCGTGTACCTACTGCCCCAGTGTGTCTCTGCTGCCTGTCCCTGTTAGTTGGCTCGTGTACTTACTGCTCCAGCGTGTCTCTGCTCACTGATTTCCGTGCACATTCCCCTGCTTGTCCCTGTTAGCTGGCTCTTGCACCAACTGTCCCAGTGTGTATCTGCTCAGTGATTTCCGTGCACATTCCCCTGCTTGTCCCTGTTAGCTGGCTCTTGTACCTACTGCCCCAGTCTGTCTCTGCTCAGTGAATTCCGTGCACATTCCCCTGCTTGTCCCTGTTAGCTGGCTCTTGTACCTACTGCCCCAGTGTGTCTCTGCTCAGTGATTTCCGTGCACATTCCCCTGCTTGTCCCGTTTAGCTGGCTCGTGTACCTACTGCCCCAGTGTGTCTCTGCTCAGTGATTTCCGTGCACATTCCCCTGCTTGTCCTTGTTAGCTGGCTCTTGTACCTACTGCCCTGGTGTGTCTCTGCTCACTGATTTCCGTGCACATTCCCCTGCTTGTCCCTCTTAGCTGGCTCTTGTACCTACTGCCCCAGTCTGTCTCTGCTCAGTGACTTCCGTGCACATTCTCCTGCTTGTCCCTGTTAGCTGGCTCTTGTACCCACTGCCCCAGTGTGTCTCTGCTCAGTGATTTCCGTGCACATTCCCCTGCTTGTCCCTGTTAGCTGGCTCTTGTACCTACTGCCCCAGTGTGTCTCTGCTCAGTGATTTCCGTGCATGTTCACCTGCTTGTCCCTGTTAGCTGGCTCTTGTACCTACTGCCCCAGTGTGTCTCTGCTTACTGATTTCTGTGCACATTCTCCTGCTTGTCCCTGTTAGCTGGCTCTTGCACCTACTGCCCAGTGTGTATCTGCTCACTGATATCTGTGCACATTCCCCTGCTTGTCCCTGTTAGCTGGCTCGTGTACCTACTGCCCCAGTGTGTCTCTGCTCACTGTTTTCCGTGCACATTCCTCTGCTTGTCCCTGTTAGCTGGCTCTTGGACCTACTGCCCCAGTGTGTCTCTGCTCACTGATTTCCGTGCACATTCCCCTGCTTGTCCCTGTTCGCTGGCTCTTGTACCTACTGCCCCAGTGTGTCTCTGCTCAGTGATTTCTGTGCACATTCCCCTGCTTGTCCCTGTTAGCTGGCTCTTGTACCTACTGCCCCAGTGTGTCTCTGCCCAGTGATTTCCGTGCACATTCCCCTGCTTGTCCCTGTAAGCTGGCTCTTGTACCTACTTCCCCAGTGTGTCTCTGCTCACTGATTTCCGTGCACATTCCCCTGATTGTCCCTGTTAGCTGTCTCTTGTACCTATTGCCCAGTGTGTCTCTGCTCACTGATTTCCGTGCACATTCCCCTGCTTGTCCCTGTTAGCTGGCTCTTGTACCTACTGCCCCAGTGTGTCTCTGCTCAGTGATTTCCGTGCACATTCACCTGCTTGTCCCTCTTGTACCTACTGCCCCAGTGTGTCTCTGCTCAGTGATTTCTGTACACATTGTCCCTGCTCGTCCCTGTTCTTTGGCTCCTGTACAAACTGCCCTGGTGTGCCTCAGCTCAGTGATTTCCGTGCACATTCCCCTGCTTGTCCCTGTTAGCTGGCTCTTGTACCTACTGCCCCAGTGTGTCTCTGCACACTGATTTCCATGCACATTCCCCTGCTTGTCCCTGTTAGCTGGCTCTTGTACCTACTGCCCCAGTGTGTCTCTGCTCACTGATTTCCGTGCACATTCCCCTGCTTGTCCCTGTTAGCTGGCTCTTGTACCTACTGCCCCAGTGTGTCTCTGCTCAGTGATTTCTGTGCACATTCCCCTGCTTGTCCCTGTTAGCTGGCTCTTGTACCTACTGCCCCAGTGTGTCTCTGCTCAGTGACTTCCGTGCACATTCCCCTGCCTGTCCCTGTTAGCTGGCTCGTGTACCTACTGCCCCAGTGTGTCTCTGCTGCCTGTCCCTGTTATTTGGCTCGTGTACTTACTGCCCCAGTGTGTCTCTGCTCACTGATTTCCATGCACATTCCCCTGCTTGTCCCTGTTAGCTGGCTCTTGCACCAACTACCCCAGTGTGTCTCTGCTCAGTGATTTCCGTGCACATTCCCCTGCTTGTCCCTGTTAGCTGGCTCTTGTACCTACTGCCCCAGTGTGTCTCTGCTCACTGATTTCTGTGCACATTCTCCTGCTTGTCCCTGTTAGCTGGCTCTTGCACCTACTGCCCAGTGTGTATCTGCTCACTGATATCTGTGCACATTCCCCTGCTTGTCCCTGTTAGCTGGCTCGTGTACCTACTGCCCCAGTGTGTCTCTGCTCACTGATTTCCGTGCACATTCCCCTGCTTGTCCCTGTTAGCTGGCTCTTGTACCTACTGCCCCAGTGTGTCTCTGCCCAGTGATTTCCGTGCACATTCCCCTGCTTGTCCCTGTTAGCTGGCTGTTGTACCTACTGCCCCAGTGTGTCTCTGCCCAGTGATTTCCGTGCACATTCCCCTGCTTGTCCCTGTTAGCTGGCTCTTGTACCTACTGCCCTAGTGTGTCTCTGCTCACTGATTTCCGTGCACATTCCCCTGCTTGTCCCTGTTAGCTGGCTCGTGTACCTACTGCCCCAGTGTGTCTCTGCTCAGTGATTTCCGTGCACATTCCCCTGCTTGTCCCTGTTAGCTGGCTCGTGTACCTACTGCCCCAGTGTGTCTCTGCTCAGTGATTTCCGTAAACATTCCCCTGCTTGTCCCTGTTAGCTGGCTCTTGTACCTACTGCCCTAGTGTGTCTCTGCTCACTGATTTCCGTGCACATTCCCCTGCTTGTCCCTGTTAGCTGGCTCTTGTACCTACTGCCCCAGTCTGTCTCTGCTCAGTGACTTCCATGCACATTCCCCTGCTTGTCCCTGTTAGCTGGCTCTTGTACCTACTGCCCCAGTGTGTCTCTGCTCAGTGATTTCCGTGCACATTCCCCTGCTTGTCCCTGTTAGTTGGCTCTAATACCTACTACCCCAGTGTGTCTCTGCTCAGTGATTTCCGTGCACATTCACCTGCTTGTCCCGGTTAGCTGGCTCTTGTACCTACTGCCCCAGTGTGTCTCTGCTCAGTGATTTGTGTACACATTGTCCTTGCTCGTCCCTGTTCTTTGGCTCCTGTACAAAATGCCCTGGTGTGCCTCAGCTCAGTGATTTCCGTGCACATTCCCCTGCTTGTCCCTGTTAGCTGGCTCTTGTACCTACTGCCCCAGTATGTCTCTGCACACTGATTTCCGTGCACATTCCCCTGCTTGTCCCTGTTAGCTGGCTCTTGCACCAACTGCCCCAGTGTGTCTCTGCTCACTGATTTCCGTGCACATTCCCCTGCTTGTCCCTGTCAGCTGGCTCTTGTACCTACTGCCCCAGTGTGTCTCTGCTCAGTGACTTCCATGCACATTCCCCTGCCTGTCCCTGTTAGCTGGCTCGTGTACCTACTGCCCCAGTGTGTCTCTGCTGCCTGTCCCTGTTAGTTGGCTCGTGTACTTACTGCTCCAGCGTGTCTCTGCTCACTGATTTCCGTGCACATTCCCCTGCTTGTCCCTGTTAGCTGGCTCTTGCACCAACTGTCCCAGTGTGTATCTGCTCAGTGATTTCCGAGCACATTCCCCTGCTTGTCCCTGTTAGCTGGCTCTTGTACCTACTGCCCCAGTCTGTCTCTGCTCAGTGAATTCTGTGCACATTCCCCTGCTTGTCCCTGTTAGCTGGCTCTTGTACCTACTGCCCCAGTGTGTCTCTGCTCAGTGATTACCGTGCACATTCCCCTGCTTGTCCCGTTTAGCTGGCTCGTGTACCTACTGCCCCAGTGTGTCTCTGCTCAGTGAATTCCGTGCACATTCCCCTGCTTGTCCCTGTTAGCTGGCTCTTGTACCTACTGCCCCAGTGTGTCTCTGCTCAGTGATTTCCGTGCACATTCCCCTGCTTGTCCCTGTTAGCTGGCTTGTGTACCTACTGCCCCAGTGTGTCTCTGCTCAGTGATTTCCGTGCACATTCCCCTGCTTGTCCTTGTTAGCTGGCTCTTGTACCTACTGCCCTGGTGTGTCTCTGCTCACTGATTTCCGTGCACATTCCCCTGCTTGTCCCTGTTAGCTGGCTCTTGTACCTACTGCCCCAGTCTGTCTCTGCTCAGTGACTTCCGTGCACATTCCCCTGCTTGTCCCTGTTAGCTGGCTCTTGTACCTACTGCCCCAGTGTGTCTCTGCTCAGTGATTTCCGTGCACATTCCCCTGCTTGTCCCTGTTAGCTGGCTCTTGTACCTACTGCCCCAGTGTGTCTCTGCTCAGTGATTTCCGTGCATGTTCACCTGCTTGTCCCTGTTAGCTGGCTCTTGTACCTACTGCCCCAGTGTGTCTCTGCTTACTGATTTCTGTGCACATTCTCCTGCTTGTCCCTGTTAGCTGGCTCTTGCACATACTGCCCAGTGTGTATCTGCTCACTGATATCTGTGCACATTCCCCTGCTTGTCCCTGTTAGCTGGCTCGTGTACCTACTGCCCCAGTGTGTCTCTGCTCACTGTTTTCCGTGCACATTCCTCTGCTTGTCCCTGTTAGCTGGCTCTTGGACCTACTGCCCCAGTGTGTCTCTGCTCACTGATTTCCGTGCACATTCCCCTGCTTGTCCCTGTTAGCTGGCTCTTGTACCTACTGCCCCAGTGTGTCTCTGCTCAGTGATTTCTGTGCACATTCCCCTGCTTGTCCCTGTTAGCTGGCTCTTGTACCTACTGCCCCAGTGTGTCTCTGCCCAGTGATTTCCGTGGACATTCCCCTGCTTGTCCCTGTAAGCTGGCTCTTGTACCTACTTCCCCAGTGTGTCTCTGCTCACTGATTTCCGTGCACATTCCCCTGATTGTCCCTGTTAGCTGTCTCTTGTACCTATTGCCCCAGTGTGTCTCTGCTCACTGATTTCCGTGCACATTCCCCTGCTTGTCCCTGTTAGCTGGCTCTTGTACCTACTGCCCCAGTGTGTCTCTGCTCAGTGATTTCCGTGCACATTCACCTGCGTGTCCCTCTTGTACCTACTGCCCCAGTGTGTCTCTGCTCAGTGATTTCTGTACACATTGTCCCTGCTCGTCCCTGTTCTTTGGCTCCTGTACAAACTGCCCTGGTGTGCCTCAGCTCAGTGATTTCCGTGCACATTCCCCTGCTTGTCCCTGTTAGCTGGCTCTTGTACCTACTGCCCCAGTGTGTCTCTGCACACTGATTTCCGTGCACATTCCCCTGCTTGTCCCTGTTAGCTGGCTCTTGTACCTACTGCCCCAGTGTGTCTCTGCTCACTGATTTCCGTGCACATTCCCCTGCTTGTCCCTGTTAGCTGGCTCTTGTACCTACTGCCCCAGTGTGTCTCTGCTCAGTGATTTCTGTGCACATTCCCCTGCTTGTCCCTGTTAGCTGGCTCTTGTACCTACTGCCCCAGTGTGTCTCTGCTCAGTGACTTCCGTGCGCATTCCCCTGCCTGTCCCTGTTAGCTGGCTCATGTACCTACTGCCCCAGTGTGTCTCTGCTGCCTGTCCCTGTTATTTGGCTCGTGTACTTACTGCCCCAGTGTGTCTCTGCTCACTGATTTCCATGCACATTCCCCTGCTTGTCCCTGTTAGCTGGCTCTTGCACCAACTACCCCAGTGTGTCTCTGCTCAGTGATTTCCGTGCACATTCCCCTGCTTGTCCCTGTTAGCTGGCTCTTGTACCTACTGCCCCAGTGTGTCTCTGCTCACTGATTTCTGTGCACATTCTCCTGCTTGTCCCTGTTAGCTGGCTCTTGCACCTACTGCCCAGTGTGTATCTGCTCACTGATATCTGTGCACATTCCCCTGCTTGTCCCTGTTAGCTGGCTCGTGTACCTACTGCCCCAGTGTGTCTCTGCTCACTGATTTCCGTGCACATTCCCCTGCTTGTCCCTGTTAGCTGGCTCTTGTACCTACTGCCCCAGTGTGTCTCTGCTCACTGATTTCCGTGCACATTCCCCTGCTTGTCCCTGTTAGCTGGCTCTTGTACCTACTGCCCCAGTGTGTCTCTGCCCAGTGATTTCCGTGCACATTCCCCTGCTTGTCCCTGTTAGCTGGCTCTTGTACCTACTGCCCCAGTGTGTCTCTGCTCACTGATTTCCGTGCACATTCCCCTGCTTGTCCCTGTTAGCTAGCTCTTGTACCTACTGCCGCAGTGTGTCTATTCTCAGTGATTTCCGTGCACATTCCCCTGCTTGTCCCTGTTAGCTGGCTCTTGTACCTACTGCCCCAGTGTGTCTCTGCTCAGTGACTTCCGTGCACATTCCCCTGCTTGTCCCTGTTAGCTGGCTCGTGTACCTACTGCCCCAGTGTGTCTCTGCTCAGTGATTTCCGTGCACATTCCCCTGCTTGTCCCTGTTAGCTGGCTTCTGTACCTACTGCCCCAGTGTGTCTCTGCTCAGTGATTTCCGTAAACATTCCCCTGCTTGTCCCTGTTAGCTGGCTCTTGTACCTACTGCCCTAGTGTGTCTCTGCTCACTGATTTCCGTGCACATTCCCCTGCTTGTCCCTGTTCGTTGGCTCTTGTACCTACTGCCCCAGTCTGTCTCTGCTCAGTGACTTCCGTGCACATTTCCCTGCTTGTCCCTGTTAGCTGGCTCTTGTACCTACTGCCCCAGTGTGTCTCTGCTCAGTGATTTCCGTGCACATTCCCCTGCTTGTCCCTGTTAGTTGGCTCTAATACCTACTACCCCAGTGTGTCTCTGCTCAGTGATTTCCGTGCACATTCACCTGCTTGTCCCTGTTAGCTGGCTCTTGTACCTACTGCCCCAGTGTGTCTCTGCTCAGTGATTTGTGTACACATTGTCCCTGCTCGTCCCTGTTCTTTGGCTCCTGTACAAAATGCCCTGGTGTGCCTCAGCTCAGTGATTTCCGTGCACATTCCCCTGCTTGTCCCTGTTAGCTGGCTCTTGTACCTACTGCCCCAGTATGTCTCTGCACACTGATTTCCGTGCACATTCCCCTGCTTGTCCCTGTTAGCTGGCTCTTGCACCAACTGCCCCAGTGTGTCTCAGCTCACTGATTTCCGTGCACATTCCCCTGCTTGTCCTTGTTAGCTGGCTCTTGTACCTACTGCCCTGGTGTGTCTCTGCTCACTGATTTCCGTGCACATTCCCCTGCTTGTCCCTGTTAGCTGGCTCTTGTACCTACTGCCCCAGTGTGTCTCTGCTCACTGATTTCCGTGCACATTCCCCTGCTTGTCCCTGTTAGCTGGCTCTTGCACCTACTGCCCCAGTGTGTCTCTGCTCACTGATTTCCGTGCACATTCCCCTGCTTGTCCTTGTTAGCTGGCTCTTGTACCTACTGCCCTGGTGTGTCTCTGCTCACTGATTTCCGTGCACATTCCCCTGCTTGTCCCTGTTAGCTGGCTCTTGTACCTACTGCCCCAGTGTGTCTCTGCTCACTGACTTCCGTGCACATTCCCCTGCTTGTCCCTGTTAGCTGGCTCTTGTACCTACTGCCCCAGTGTGTCTCTGCTCAGTGATTTCCGTGCACATTCCCCTGCTTGTCCCTGTTAGCTGGCTCTTGTACCTACTGCCCCAGTGTGTCTCTGCTCAGTGATTTCCGTGCATGTTCACCTGCTTGTCCCTGTTAGCTGGCTCTTGTACCTACTGCCCTAGTGTGTCTCTGCTCAGTGATTTGTGTACACATTGTCCCTGCTCGTCCCTGTTCTTTGGCTCCTGTACAAAATGCCCTGGTGTGCCTCAGCTCAGTGATATCCGTGCACATTCCCCTGCTTGTCCCTGTTAGCTGGCTCTTGTACCTACTGCCCCAGTGTGTCTCTGCTCACTGATTTCCGTGCACATTCCCCTGCTTGTCCCTGTTAGCTGGCTCTTGCACCTACTGCCCCAGTGTGTCACTGCTCACTGATATCTGTGCACATTCCCCTACTTGTCCCTGTTAGCTGGCTCGTGTACCTACTGCCCCAGTGTGTCTCAGCTCACTGATTTCCGTGCACATTCCCCTGCTTGTCCCTGTTAGCTGGCTTGTGTACCAACTGCCCCAGTGTGTCTCTGCTCACTGTTTTCCGTGCACATTCCTCTGCTTGTCCCTGTTAGCTGGCTCTTGGACCTACTGCCCCAGTGTGTCTCTGCTCACTGATTTCCGTGCACATTCCCCTGCTTGTCCCTGTTAGCTTGCTCTTGTACCTACTGCCCCAGTGTGTCTATGCTCAGTGATTTCTGTGCCCATTCCCCTGCTTGTCCCTGTTAGCTGGCTCTTGTACCTACTGCCCCAGTGTGTCTCTGACCAGTGATTTCCGTGCACATTCCCCTGCTTGTCCCTGTAAGCTGGCTCTTGTACCTACTTCCCCAGTGTGTCTCTGCTCACTGATTTCCGTGCACATTCCCCTGCTTGTCCCTGTTAGCTGTCTCTTGTACCTACTGCCCCAGTGTGT
Organism: Triturus cristatus; assembly: GCF_964204655.1. Lineage (NCBI taxonomy): Eukaryota > Metazoa > Chordata > Amphibia > Caudata > Salamandridae > Triturus > Triturus cristatus. Next base: position 620,747 of record NW_028187811.1, on the reverse strand, counting down.
CTCTGCTCACTGATTTCCGTGCACATTCCCCTGCTTGTCCCTGTTAGCTGGCTCTTGTACCTACTGCCCCAGTGTGTCTCTGCTCAGTGATTTCCGTGCACATTCCCCTGCTTGTCCCTGTTATCTGGCTCTTGTACCTACTGCCCCAGTGTGTCTCTGCCCAGTGATTTCCGTGCACATTCCCCTGCTTGTCCCTGTAAGCTGGCTCTTGTACCTACTTCCCCAGTGTGTCTCTGCTCACTGATTTCCGTGCACATTCCCCTGCTTGTCCCTGTTAGCTGGCTCGTGTACCTACTGCCCCAGTGTGTCTCTGCTCAGTGATTTCCGTGCACATTCCCCTGCCTGTCCCTGTTATCTGGCTCTTGTACCTACTGCCCCAGTGTGTCTCTGCTCAGTGATTTCCGTGCACATTCACCTGCTTGTCCCTCTTGTACCTACTGCCCCAGTGTGTCTCTGCTCAGTGATTTGTGTACACATTGTCCCTGCTCGTCCCTGTTCTTTGGCTCCTGTACAAACTGCCCTGGTGTGCCTCAGCTCAGTGATTTCCGTGCACATTCCCCTGCTTGTCTATGTTAGCTGGCTCTTGTACCTACTGCCCCAGTGTGTCTCTGCACACTGATTTCCGTGCACATTCCCCTGCTTGTCCCTGTTAGCTGGCTCTTGTACCTACTGCCCCAGTGTGTCTCTGCTAACTGATTTCCGTGCACATTCCCCTGCTTGTCCCTGTTAGCTGGCTCTTGTACCTACTGCCCCAGTGTGTCTCTGTTTAGTGATTTCCGTGCACATTCCCCTGCTTGTCCCTGTTAGCTGGCTCTTGTACCTACTGCCCCAGTGTGTCTCTGCTCAGTGACTTCCGTGCACATTCCCCTGCCTGTCCCTGTTAGCTGGCTCGTGTACCTACTGCCCCAGTGTGTCTCTGCTGCCTGTCCCTGTTATTTGGCTCGTGTACTTACTGCCCCAGTGTGTCTCTGCTCACTGATTTCCATGCACATTCCCCTGCTTGTCCCTGTTAGCTGGCTCTTGCACCAACTACCCCAGTGTGTCTCTGCTCAGTGATTTCCGTGCACATTCCCCTGCTTGTCCCTGTTAGCTGGCTCTTGTACCTACTGCCCCAGTGTGTCTCTGCTCACTGATTTCTGTGCACATTCCCCTGCTTGTCCCTGTTAGCTGGCTCTTGCACCTACTGCCCAGTGTGTATCTGCTCACTGATATCTGTGCACATTCCCCTGCTTGTCCCTGTTAGCTGGCTCGTGTACCTACTGCCCCAGTGTGTCTCTGCTCACTGATTTCTGTGCACATTCCCCTGCTTGTCCCTGTTAGCTGGCTCTTGTACCTACTTCCCCAGTGTGTCTATTCTCAGTGATTTCCATGCACATTCTCCTGCTTGTCCCTGTTAGCTGGCTCTTGGACCTACTGCCCCAGTGTGTCTCTGCCCAGTGACTTCCGTGCACATTCCCCTGCTTGTCCCTGTTAGCTGGCTCGTGTACCTACTGCCCCAGTGTGTCTCTTCTCACTGATTTCCGTGCACATTCCCCTGCTTGTCCCTGTTAGCTGGCTCTTGTACCTACTGCCCCAGTGTGTCTATTCTCAGTGATTTCCGTGCACATTCCCCTGCTTGTCCCTGTTAGCTGGCTCTTGTACCTACTGCCCCAGTGTGTCTATTCTCAGTGATTTCCGTGCACATTCCCCTGCTTGTCCCTGTTAGCTGGCTCTTGTACCTACTGCCCCAGTGTGTCTCTGCTCAGTGACTTCCGCGCACATTCCCCTGCTTGTCCCTGATAGCTGGCTCGTGTACCTACTGCCCCAGTGTGTCTCTGCTCAGTGATTTCCATGCACATTCCCCTGCTTGTCCCTGTTAGCTGGCTCGTGTACCTACTGCCCCAGTGTGTCTCTGCTCAGTGACCTCCGTGCACATTCCCCTGCTTGTCCCTGTTAGCTGGCTCTTGTACCTACTGCCCCAGTGTGTCTCTGCTCAGTGATTTCCGTGCACATTCACCTGCTTGTCCCTGTTAGCTGGCTCTTGTACCTACTGCCCCAGTGTGTCTCTGCTCAGTGATTTGTGTACACATTGTCCCTGCTCGTCCCTGTTCTTTGGCTCCTGTACAAACTGCCCTGGTGTGCCTCAGCTCAGTGATTTCCGTGCACATTCCCCTGCTTGTCCCTGTTAGCTGGCTCGTGTACCTACTGCCCCAGTGTGTCTCTGCTCAGTGACTTCCGTGCACATTCCCCTGATGTCCCTGTTAGCTGGCTCTTGTACCTACTGCCCCAGTATGTCTCTGCTCAGTGATTTCCGTGCACATTCCCCTGATTGTCCCTGTTAGCTGGCTCTTGCACCTACTGCCCAGTGTGTATCTGCTCACTGATATCTGTGCACATTCCCCTGCTTGTCCCTGTTAGCTTTCTCGTGTACCTACTGCCCCAGTGTGTCTCTGCTCACTGTTTTCCGTGCACATTCCTCTGCTTGTCCCTGTTAGCTGGCTCTTGGACCTACTGCCCCAGTGTGTCTCTGCTCACTGATTTCCGTGCACATTCCCCTGCTTGTCCCTGTTAGCTGGCTCTTGTACCTACTGCCCCAGTGTGTCTCTGCTCAGTGATTTCTGTGCACATTCCCCTGCTTGTCCCTGTTAGCTGGCTCTTGTACCTACTGCCCCAGTGTGTCTCTGCCCAGTGATTTCCGTGCACATTCCCCTGCTTGTCCCTGTAAGCTGGCTCTTGTACCTACTTCCCCAGTGTGTCTCTGCTCACTGATTTCCGTGCACATTCCCATGATTGTCCCTGTTAGCTGTCTCTTGTACCTATTGCCCCAGTGTGTCTCTGCTCACTGATTTCCGTGCACATTCCCCTGCTTGTCCCTGTTAGCTGGCTCTTGTACATACTGCCCCAGTGTGTCTCTGCTCAGTGATTTCCGTGCACATTCCCCTGCTTGTCCCTGTTAGCTGGCTCTTGTACCTACTGCCCCAGTGTGTCTCTGCCCAGTGATTTCCGTGCACATTCCCCTGCTTGTCCCTGTAAGCTGGCTCTTGTACCTACTGCCCCAGTGTGTCTCTGCTCAGTGATTTCCGTGCACATTCCCCTGCTTGTCCCTGTTAGCTGGCTCTTGTACCTACTGCCCCAGTGTGTCTCTGCCCAGTGATTTCCGTGCACATTCCCCTGCTTGTCCCTGTAAGCTGGCTCTTGTACCTACTTCCCCAGTGTGTCTCTGCTCACTGATTTCCGTGCACATTCCCCTGCTTTTCCCTGTTAGCTGGCTCTTGTACCTACTGCCCTAGTGTGTCTCTGCTCACTGATTTCCGTGCACATTCCCCTGCTTGTCCCTGTTAGCTGGCTCTTGTACCTACTGCCCCAGTCTGTCTCTGCTCAGTGACTTCCGTGCACATTCCCCTGCTTGTCCCTGTTCTTTGGCTCCTGTACAAACTGCCCTGGTGTGCCTCAGCTCAGTGATTTCCGTGCACATTCCCCTGCTTGTCCCTGTTAGCTGGCTCTTGTACCTACTGCCCCAGTCTGTCTCTGCTCACTGATTTCCGTGCACATTCCCCTGCTTGTCCCTGTTAGCTGGCTCTTGTACCTACTGCCCCAGTGTGTCTCTGCTCAGTGATTTCCGTGCACATTCCCCTGCTTGTCCCTGTTATCTGGCTCTTGTACCTACTGCCCCAGTGTGTCTCTGCCCAGTGATTTCCGTGCACATTCCCCTGCTTGTCCCTGTAAGCTGGCTCTTGTACCTACTTCCCCAGTGTGTCTCTGCTCACTGATTTCCGTGCACATTCCCCTGCTTGTCCCTGTTAGCTGGCTCGTGTACCTACTGCCCCAGTGTGTCTCTGCTCAGTGATTTCCGTGCACATTCCCCTGCCTGTCCCTGTTATCTGGCTCTTGTACCTACTGCCCCAGTGTGTCTCTGCTCAGTGATTTCCGTGCACATTCACCTGCTTGTCCCTCTTGTACCTACTGCCCCAGTGTGTCTCTGCTCAGTGATTTGTGTACACATTGTCCCTGCTCGTCCCTGTTCTTTGGCTCCTGTACAAACTGCCCTGGTGTGCCTCAGCTCAGTGATTTCCGTGCACATTCCCCTGCTTGTCTATGTTAGCTGGCTCTTGTACCTACTGCCCCAGTGTGTCTCTGCACACTGATTTCCGTGCACATTCCCCTGCTTGTCCCTGTTAGCTGGCTCTTGTACCTACTGCCCCAGTGTGTCTCTGCTAACTGATTTCCGTGCACATTTCCCTGCTTGTCCCTGTTAGCTGGCTCTTGTACCTACTGCCCCAGTGTGTCTCTGTTTAGTGATTTCCGTGCACATTCCCCTGCTTGTCCCTGTTAGCTGGCTCTTGTACCTACTGCCCCAGTGTGTCTCTGCTCAGTGACTTCCGTGCACATTCCCCTGCCTGTCCCTGTTAGCTGGCTCGTGTACCTACTGCCCCAGTGTGTCTCTGCTGCCTGTCCCTGTTATTTGGCTCGTGTACTTACTGCCCCAGTGTGTCTCTGCTCACTGATTTCCATGCACATTCCCCTGCTTGTCCCTGTTAGCTGGCTCTTGCACCAACTACCCCAGTGTGTCTCTGCTCAGTGATTTCCGTGCACATTCCCCTGCTTGTCCCTGTTAGCTGGCTCTTGTACCTACTGCCCCAGTGTGTCTCTGCTCACTGATTTCTGTGCACATTCCCCTGCTTGTCCCTGTTAGCTGGCTCTTGCACCTACTGCCCAGTGTGTATCTGCTCACTGATATCTGTGCACATTCCCCTGCTTGTCCCTGTTAGCTGGCTCGTGTACCTACTGCCCCAGTGTGTCTCTGCTCACTGATTTCTGTGCACATTCCCCTGCTTGTCCCTGTTAGCTGGCTCTTGTACCTACTTCCCCAGTGTGTCTATTCTCAGTGATTTCCATGCACATTCTCCTGCTTGTCCCTGTTAGCTGGCTCTTGGACCTACTGCCCCAGTGTGTCTCTGCCCAGTGACTTCCGTGCACATTCCCCTGCTTGTCCCTGTTAGCTGGCTCGTGTACCTACTGCCCCAGTGTGTCTCTTCTCACTGATTTCCGTGCACATTCCCCTGCTTGTCCCTGTTAGCTGGCTCTTGTACCTACTGCCCCAGTGTGTCTATTCTCAGTGATTTCCGTGCACATTCCCCTGCTTGTCCCTGTTAGCTGGCTCTTGTACCTACTGCCCCAGTGTGTCTATTCTCAGTGATTTCCGTGCACATTCCCCTGCTTGTCCCTGTTAGCTGGCTCTTGTACCTACTGCCCCAGTGTGTCTCTGCTCAGTGACTTCCGCGCACATTCCCCTGCTTGTCCCTGATAGCTGGCTCGTGTACCTACTGCCCCAGTGTGTCTCTGCTCAGTGATTTCCATGCACATTCCCCTGCTTGTCCCTGTTAGCTGGCTCGTGTACCTACTGCCCCAGTGTGTCTCTGCTCAGTGACCTCCGTGCACATTCCCCTGCTTGTCCCTGTTAGCTGGCTCTTGTACCTACTGCCCCAGTGTGTCTCTGCTCAGTGATTTCCGTGCACATTCACCTGCTTGTCCCTGTTAGCTGGCTCTTGTACCTACTGCCCCAGTGTGTCTCTGCTCAGTGATTTGTGTACACATTGTCCCTGCTCGTCCCTGTTCTTTGGCTCCTGTACAAACTGCCCTGGTGTGCCTCAGCTCAGTGATTTCCGTGCACATTCCCCTGCTTGTCCCTGTTAGCTGGCTCGTGTACCTACTGCCCCAGTGTGTCTCTGCTCAGTGACTTCCGTGCACATTCCCCTGATGTCCCTGTTAGCTGGCTCTTGTACCTACTGCCCCAGTATGTCTCTGCTCAGTGATTTCCGTGCACATTCCCCTGATTGTCCCTGTTAGCTGGCTCTTGCACCTACTGCCCAGTGTGTATCTGCTCACTGATATCTGTGCACATTCCCCTGCTTGTCCCTGTTAGCTTTCTCGTGTACCTACTGCCCCAGTGTGTCTCTGCTCACTGTTTTCCGTGCACATTCCTCTGCTTGTCCCTGTTAGCTGGCTCTTGGACCTACTGCCCCAGTGTGTCTCTGCTCACTGATTTCCGTGCACATTCCCCTGCTTGTCCCTGTTAGCTGGCTCTTGTACCTACTGCCCCAGTGTGTCTCTGCTCAGTGATTTCTGTGCACATTCCCCTGCTTGTCCCTGTTAGCTGGCTCTTGTACCTACTGCCCCAGTGTGTCTCTGCCCAGTGATTTCCGTGCACATTCCCCTGCTTGTCCCTGTAAGCTGGCTCTTGTACCTACTTCCCCAGTGTGTCTCTGCTCACTGATTTCCGTGCACATTCCCATGATTGTCCCTGTTAGCTGTCTCTTGTACCTATTGCCCCAGTGTGTCTCTGCTCACTGATTTCCGTGCACATTCCCCTGCTTGTCCCTGTTAGCTGGCTCTTGTACATACTGCCCCAGTGTGTCTCTGCTCAGTGATTTCCGTGCACATTCCCCTGCTTGTCCCTGTTAGCTGGCTCTTGTACCTACTGCCCCAGTGTGTCTCTGCCCAGTGATTTCCGTGCACATTCCCCTGCTTGTCCCTGTAAGCTGGCTCTTGTACCTACTTCCCCAGTGTGTCTCTGCTCACTGATGTCCGTGCACATTCCCCTGCTTGTCCCTGTTAGCTGGCTCGTGTACCTACTGCCCCAGTGTGTCTCTGCTCAGTGATTTCCGTGCACATTCCCCTGCCTGTCCCTGTTATCTGGCTCTTGTACCTACTGCCCCAGTGTGTCTCTGCTCAGTGATTTCCGTGCACATTCACCTGCTTGTCCCTCTTGTACCTACTGCCCCAGTGTGTCTCTGCTCAGTGATTTGTGTACACATTGTCCCTGCTAGTCCCTGTTCTTTGGCTCCTGTACAAACTGCCCTGGTGTGCCTCAGCTCAGTGATTTCCGTGCACATTCCCCTGCTTGTCCCTGTTAGCTGGCTCTTGTACCTACTGCCCCAGTGTGTCTCTGCACACTGATTTCTGTGCACATTCCCCTGCTTGTCCCTGTTAGCTGGCTCTTGTACCTACTGCCCCAGTGTGTCTCTGCTCACTGATTTCCGTGCACATTCCCCTGCTTGTCCCTGTTAGCTGGCTCTTGTACCTACTGCCCCAGTGTGTCTCTGCTCAGTGATTTCCGTGCACATTCCCCTGCTTGTCCCTGTTAGCTGGCTCTTGTACCTACTGCCCCAGTGTGTCTCTGCTCAGTGACTTCCGTGCACATTCCCCTGCCTGTCCCTGTTAGCTGGCTCGTGTACCTACTGCCCCAGTGTGTCTCTGCTGCCTGTCCCTGTTATTTGGCTCATGTACTTACTGCCCCAGTGTGTCTCTGCTCACTGATTTCCATGCACATTCCCCTGCTTGTCCCTGTTAGCTGGCTCTTGCACCAACTACCCCAGTGTGTCTCTGCTCAGTGATTTCCGTGCACATTCCCCTGCTTGTCCCTGTTAGCTGGCTCTTGTACCTACTGCCCCAGTGTGTCTCTGCTCACTGATTTCTGTGCACATTCTCCTGCTTGTCCCTGTTAGCTGGCTCTTGCACCTACTGCCCAGTGTGTATCTGCTCACTGATATCTGTGCACATTCCCCTGCTTGTCCCTGTTAGCTGGCTCGTGTACCTACTGCCCCAGTGTGTCTCTGCTCACTGATTTCCGTGCACATTCCCCTGCTTGTCCCTGTTAGCTGGCTCTTGTACCTACTGCCCCAGTGTGTCTCTGCTCAGTGATTTCCGTGCACATTCCCCTGCTTGTCCCTGTTAGCTGGCTCTTGTACCTACTGCCCCAGTGTGTCTCTGCCCAGTGATTTCCGTGCACATTCCCCTGCTTGTCCCTGTTAGCTGGCTCTTGTACCTACTGCCCCAGTGTGTCTCTGCTCACTGATTTCCGTGCACATTCCCCTGCTTGTCCCTGTTAGCTGGCTCGTGTACCTACTGCCCCAGTGTGTCTCTGCTCAGTGATTTCCGTGCACATTCCCCTGCTTGTCCCTGTTAGCTGGCTCGTGTACCTACTGCCCCAGTGTGTCTCTGCTCAGTGATTTCCGTAAACATTCCCCTGCTTGTCCCTGTTAGCTGGCTCTTGTACCTACTGCCCTAGTGTGTCTATGCTCACTGATTTCCGTGCACATTCCCCTGCTTGTACCTGTTAGCTGGCTCTTGTACCTACTGCCCCAGTCTGTCTCTGCTCAGTGACTTCCATGCACATTCCCCTGCTTGTCCCTGTTAGCTGGCTCTTGTACCTACTGCCCCAGTGTGTCTCTGCTCAGTGATTTCCGTGAACATTCCCCTGCTTGTCCCTGTTAGTTGGCTCTAATACCTACTACCCCAGTGTGTCTCTGCTCAGTGATTTCCGTGCACATTCACCTGCTTGTCCCGGTTAGCTGGCTCTTGTACCTACTGCCCCAGTGTGTCTCTGCTCAGTGATTTGTGTACACATTGTCCCTGCTCGTCCCTGTTCTTTGGCTCCTGTACAAAATGCCCTGGTGTGCCTCAGCTCAGTGATTTCCGTGCACATTCCCCTGCTTGTCCCTGTTAGCTGGCTCTTGTACCTACTGCCCCAGTATGTCTCTGCACACTGATTTCCGTGCACATTCCCCTGCTTGTCCCTGTTAGCTGGCTCTTGCACCAACTGCCCCAGTGTGTCTCTGCTCACTGATTTCCGTGCACATTCCCCTGCTTGTCCCTGTCAGCTGGCTCTTGTACTTACTGCCCCAGTGTGTCTCTGCTCAGTGACTTCCATGCACATTCCCCTGCCTGTCCCTGTTAGCTGGCTCGTGTACCTACTGCCCCAGTGTGTCTCTGCTGCCTGTCCCTGTTAGTTGGCTCGTGTACTTACTGCCCCAGCGTGTCTCTGCTCACTGATTTCCGTGCACATTCCCCTGCTTGTCCCTGTTAGCTGGCTCTTGCACCAACTGTCCCAGTGTGTATCTGCTCAGTGATTTCCGTGCACATTCCCCTGCTTGTCCCTGTTAGCTGGCTCTTGTACCTACTGCCCCAGTCTGTCTCTGCTCAGTGAATTCCGTGCACATTCCCCTGCTTGTCCCTGTTAGCTGGCTCTTGTACCTACTGCCCCAGTGTGTCTCTGCTCAGTGATTTCCGTGCACATTCCCCTGCTTGTCCCGTTTAGCTGGCTCATGTACCTACTGCCCCAGTGTGTCTCTGCTCAGTGAATTCCGTGCACATTCCCCTGCTTGTCCCTGTTAGCTGGCTCTTGTACCTACTGCCCCAGTGTGTCTCTGCTCAGTGATTTCCGTGCACATTCCCCTGCTTGTCCCTGTTAGCTGGCTTGTGTACCTACTGCCCCAGTGTGTCTCTGCTCAGTGATTTCCGTGCACATTTCCCTGCTTGTCCTTGTTAGCTGGCTCTTGTACCTACTGCCCTGGTGTGTCTCTGCTCACTGATTTCCGTGCACATTCCCCTGCTTGTCCCTGTTAGCTGGCTCTTGTAGCTACTGCCCCAGTGTGTCTCTGCTCAGTGATTTCCGTGCACATTCACCTGCTTGTCCCTGTTAGCTGGCTCTTGTACCTACTGCCCCAGTGTGTCTCTGCTCAGTGATTTGTGTACACATTGTCCCTGCTCGTCCCTGTTCTTTGGCTCCTGTACAAACTGCCCTGGTGTGCCTCAGCTCAGTGATTTCCGTGCACATTCCCCTGCTTGTCCCTGTTAGCTGGCTCTTGTACCTACTGCCCCAGTGTGTCTCTGCTCACTGATTTCCGTGCACATTCCCCTGCTTGTCCCTGTTAGCTGGCTCTTGTACCTACTTCCCCAGTGTGTCTCTGCTCACTGATTTCCATGCACATTCCCCTGCTTGTCCCTGTTAGCTGGCTCTTGTACCTACTGCCCCAGTGTGTATATGCTCAGTGATTTCCGTGCACATTCCCCTGCTTGTCCCTGTTAGCTGGCTCGTGTACCTACTGCCCCAGTGTGTCTCTGCTCAGTGACTTCCGTGCACATTCCCCTGCTTGTCCCTGTTAGCTGGCTCTTGTACCTACTGCCCCAGTATGTCTCTGCTCAGTGATTTCCGTGCACATTCCCCTGATTGTCCCTGTTAGCTGGCTCTTGCACCTACTGCCCAGTGTGTATCTGCTCACTGATATCTGTGCACATTCCCCTGCTTGTCCCTGTTAGCTGGCTCGTGTACCTACTGCCCCAGTGTGTCTCTGCTCACTGTTTTCCGTGCACATTCCTCTGCTTGTCCCTGTTAGCTGGCTCTTGGACCTACTGCCCCAGTGTGTCTCTGCTCACTGATTTCCGTGCACATTCCCCTGCTTGTCCCTGTTAGCTGGCTCTTGTACCTACTGCCCCAGTGTGTCTCTGCTCACTGATTTCTGTGCACATTCCCCTGCTTGTCCCTGTTAGCTGGCTCTTGTACCTACTGCCCCAGTGTGTCTCTGCCCAGTGATTTCCGTGCACATTCCCCTGCTTGTCCCTGTAAGCTGGCTCTTGTACCTACTGCCCCAGTGTGTCTCTGCTCACTGATTTCCGTGCACATTCCCATGATTGTCCCTGTTAGCTGTCTCTTGTACCTATTGCCCCAGTGTGTCTCTGCTCACTGATTTCCGTGCACATTCCCCTGCTTGTCCCTGTTAGCTGGCTCTTGTACCTACTGCCCCAGTGTGTCACTGCTCAGTGATTTCCGTGCACATTCCCCTGCTTGTCCCTGTTAGCTGGCTCTTGTACCTACTGCCCCAGTGTGTCTCTGCCCAGTGATTTCCGTGCACATTCCCCTGCTTGTCCCTGTAAGCTGGCTCTTGTACCTACTTCCCCAGTGTGTCTCTGCTCACTGATGTCCGTGCACATTCCCCTGCTTGTCCCTGTTAGCTGGCTCGTGTACCTACTGCCCCAGTGTGTCTCTGCTCAGTGATTTCCGTGCACATTCCCCTGCCTGTCCCTGTTATCTGGCTCTTGTACCTACTGCCCCAGTGTGTCTCTGCTCAGTGATTTCCGTGCACATTCACCTGCTTGTCCCTCTTGTACCTACTGCCCCAGTGTGTCTCTGCTCAGTGATTTGTGTACACATTGTCCCTGCTCGTCCCTGTTCTTTGGCTCCTGTACAAACTGCCCTGGTGTGCCTCAGCTCAGTGATTTCCGTGCACATTCCCCTGCTTGTCCCTGTTAGCTGGCTCTTGTACCTACTGCCCCAGTGTGTCTCTGCACACTGATTTCCGTGCACATTCCCCTGCTTGTCCCTGTTAGCTGGCTCTTGTACCTACTGCCCCAGTGTGTCTCTGCTCACTGATTTCCGTGCACATTCCCCTGCTTGTCCCTGTTAGCTGGCTCTTGTACCTACTGCCCCAGTGTGTCTCTGCTCAGTGATTTCCGTGCACATTCCCCTGCTTGTCCCTGTTAGCTGGCTCTTGTACCTACTGCCCCAGTGTGTCTCTGCTCAGTGACTTCCGTGCACATTCCCCTGCCTGTCCCTGTTAGCTGGCTCGTGTACCTACTGCCCCAGTGTGTCTCTGCTGCCTGTCCCTGTTATTTGGCTCGTGTACTTACTGCCCCAGTGTGTCTCTGCTCACTGATTTCCATGCACATTCCCCTGCTTGTCCCTGTTAGCTGGCTCTTGCACCAACTACCCCAGTGTGTCCCTGCTCAGTGATTTCCGTGCACATTCCCCTGCTTGTCCCTGTTAGCTGGCTCTTGTACCTACTGCCCCAGTGTGTCTCTGCTCACTGATTTCTGTGCACATTCTCCTGCTTGTCCCTGTTAGTTGGCTCTTGCACCTACTGCCCAGTGTGTATCTGCTCACTGATATCTGTGCACATTCCCCTGCTTGTCCCTGTTAGCTGGCTCGTGTACCTACTGCCCCAGTGTGTCTCTGCTCACTGATTTCCGTGCACATTCCCCTGCTTGTCCCTGTTAGCTGGCTCTTGTACCTACTGCCCCAGTGTGTCTCTGCTCAGTGATTTCCGTGCACATTCCCCTGCTTGTCCCTGTTAGCTAGCTCTTGTACCTACTGCCCCAGTGTGTCTCTGCCCAGTGATTTCCGTGCACATTCCCCTGCTTGTCCCTGTTAGCTGGCTCTTGTACCTACTGCCCCAGTGTGTCTCTGCTCACTGATTTCCGTGCACATTCCCCTGCTTGTCCCTGTTAGCTGGCTCGTGTACCTACTGCCCCAGTGTGTCTCTGCTCAGTGATTTCCGTGCACATTCCCCTGCTTGTCCCTGTTAGCTGGCTCGTGTACCTACTGCCCCAGTGTGTCTCTGCTCAGTGATTTCCGTAAACATTCCCCTGCTTGTCCCTGTTAGCTGGCTCTTGTACCTACTGCCCTAGTGTGTCTCTGCTCACTGATTTCCGTGCACATTCCCCTGCTTGTCCCTGTTAGCTGGCTCTTGTACCTACTGCCCCAGTCTGTCTCTGCTCAGTGACTTCCATGCACATTCCCCTGCTTGTCCCTGTTAGCTGGCTCTTGTACCTACTGCCCCAGTGTGTCTCTGCTCAGTGATTTCCGTGCACATTCCCCTGCTTGTCCCTGTTAGTTGGCTCTAATACCTACTACCCCAGTGTGTCTCTGCTCAGTGATTTCCGTGCACATTCACCTGCTTGTCCCGGTTAGCTGGCTCTTGTACCTACTGCCCCAGTGTGTCTCTGCTCAGTGATTTGTGTACACATTGTCCCTGCTCGTCCCTGTTCTTTGGCTCCTGTACAAAATGCCCTGGTGTGCCTCAGCACAGTGATTTCCGTGCACATTCCCCTGCTTGTCCCTGTTAGCTGGCTCTTGTACCTACTGCCCCAGTATGTCTCTGCACACTGATTTCCGTGCACATTCCCCTGCTTGTCCCTGTTAGCTGGCTCTTGCACCAACTGCCCCAGTGTGTCTCTGCTCACTGATTTCCGTGCACATTCCCCTGCTTGTCCCTGTCAGCTGGCTCTTGTACCTACTGCCCCAGTGTGTCTCTGCTCAGTGACTTCCATGCACATTCCCCTGCCTGTCCCTGTTAGCTGGCTTGTGTACCTACTGCCCCAGTCTGTCTCTGCTGCCTGTCCCTGTTAGTTGGCTCGTGTACTTACTGCCCCAGCGTGTCTCTGCTCACTGATTTCCGTGCACATTCCCCTGCTTGTCCCTGTTAGCTGGCTCTTGCACCAACTGTCCCAGTGTGTATCTGCTCAGTGATTTCCGTGCACATTCCCCTGCTTGTCCCTGTTAGCTGGCTCTTGTACCTACTGCCCCAGTCTGTCTCTGCTCAGTGAATTCCGTGCACATTCCCCTGCTTGTCCCTGTTAGCTGGCTCTTGTACCTACTGCCCCAGTGTGTCTCTGCTCAGTGATTTCCGTGCACATTCCCCTGCTTGTCCCGTTTAGCTGGCTCGTGTACCTACTGCCCCAGTGTGTCTCTGCTCAGTGAATTCCGTGCACATTCCCCTGCTTGTCCCTGTTAGCTGGCTCTTGTACCTACTGCCCCAGTGTGTCTCTGCTCAGTGATTTCCGTGCACATTCCCCTGCTTGTCCCTGTTAGCTGGCTTGTGTACCTACTGCCCCAGTGTGTCTCTGCTCAGTGATTTCCGTGCACATTCCCCTGCTTGTCCTTGTTAGCTGGCTCTTGTACCTACTGCCCTGGTGTGTCTCTGCTCACTGATTTCCGTGCACATTCCCCTGCTTGTCCCTGTTAGCTGGCTCTTGTACCTACTGCCCCAGTCTGTCTCTGCTCAGTGACTTCCGTGCACATTCCCCTGCTTGTCCCTGTTAGCTGGCTCTTGTACCTACTGCCCCAGTGTGTCTCTGCTCAGTGATTTCCGTGCACATTCCCCTGCTTGTCCCTGTTAGCTGGCTCTTGTACCTACTGCCCCAGTGTGTCTCTGCTCAGTGATTTCCGTGCATGTTCACCTGCTTGTCCCTGTTAGCTGGCTCTTGTACCTACTGCCCCAGTGTGTCTCTGCTCACTGATTTCTGTGCACATTCTCCTGCTTGTCCCTGTTAGCTGGCTCTTGCACCTACTGCCCAGTGTGTATCTGCTCACTGATATCTGTGCACATTCCCCTGCTTGTCCCTGTTAGCTGGCTCGTGTACCTACTGCCCCAGTGTGTCTCTACTCACTGTTTTCCGTGCACATTCCTCTGCTTGTCCCTGTTAGCTGGCTCTTGGACCTACTGCCCCAGTGTGTCTCTGCTCACTGATTTCCGTGCACATTCCCCTGCTTGTCCCTGTTAGCTGGCTCTTGTACCTACTGCCCCAGTGTGTCTCTGCTCAGTGATTTCTGTGCACATTCCCCTGCTTGTCCCTGTTAGCTGGCTCTTGTACCTACTGCCCCAGTGTGTCTCTGCCCAGTGATTTCCGTGCACATTCCCCTGCTTGTCCCTGTAAGCTGGCTCTTGTACCTACTTCCCCAGTGTGTCTCTGCTCACTGATTTCCGTGCACATTCCCCTGATTGTCCCTGTTAGCTGTCTCTTGTACCTATTGCCCCAGTGTGTCTCTGCTCACTGATTTCCGTGCACATTCCCCTGCTTGTCCCTGTTAGCTGGCTCTTGTACCTACTGCCCCAGTGTGTCTCTGCTCAGTGATTTCCGTGCACATTCCCCTGCTTGTCCCTGTTAGCTGGCTCTTGTACCTACTGCCCCAGTGTGTCTCTGCCCAGTGATTTCCGTGCACATTCCCCTGCTTGTCCCTGTAAGCTGGCTCTTGTACCTACTTCCCCAGTGTGTCTCTGCTCACTGATGTCCGTGCACATTCCCCTGCTTGTCCCTGTTAGCTGGCTCGTGTACCTACTGCCCCAGTGTGTCTCTGCTCAGTGATTTCCGTGCACATTCCCCTGCCTGTCCCTGTTATCTGGCTCTTGTACCTACTGCCCCAGTGTGTCTCTGCTCAGTGATTTCCGTGCACATTCACCTGCTTGTCCCTCTTGTACCTACTGCCCCAGTGTGTCTCTGCTCAGTGATTTGTGTACACATTGTCCCTGCTCGTCCCTGTTCTTTGGCTCCTGTACAAACTGCCCTGGTGTGCCTCAGCTCAGTGATTTCCGTGCACATTCCCCTGCTTGTCCCTGTTAGCTGGCTCTTGTACCTACTGCCCCAGTGTGTCTCTGCACACTGATTTCCGTGCACATTCCCCTGCTTGTCCCTGTTAGCTGGCTCTTGTACCTACTGCCCCAGTGTGTCTCTGCTCACTGATTTCCGTGCACATTCCCCTGCTTGTCCCTGTTAGCTGGCTCTTGTACCTACTGCCCCAGTGTGTCTCTGCTCAGTGATTTCCGTGCACATTCCCCTGCTTGTCCCTGTTAGCTGGCTCTTGTACCTACTGCCCCAGTGTGTCTCTGCTCAGTGACTTCCGTGCACATTCCCCTGCCTGTCCCTGTTAGCTGGCTCGTGTACCTACTGCCCCAGTGTGTCTCTGCTGCCTGTCCCTGTTATTTGGCTCGTGTACTTACTGCCCCAGTGTGTCTCTGCTCACTGATTTCCATGCACATTCCCCTGCTTGTCCCTGTTAGCTGGCTCTTGCACCAACTACCCCAGTGTGTCTCTGCTCAGTGATTTCCGTGCACATTCCCCTGCTTGTCCCTGTTAGCTGGCTCTTGTACCTACTGCCCCAGTGTGTCTCTGCTCACTGATTTCTGTGCACATTCTCCTGCTTGTCCCTGTTAGCTGGCTCTTGCACCTACTGCCCAGTGTGTATCTGCTCACTGATATCTGTGCACATTCCCCTGCTTGTCCCTGTTAGCTGGCTCGTGTACCTACTGCCCCAGTGTGTCTCTGCTCACTGATTTCCGTGCACATTCCCCTGCTTGTCCCTGTTAGCTGGCTCTTGTACCTACTGCCCCAGTGTGTCTCTGCTCACTGATTTCCGTGCACATTCCCCTGCTTGTCCCTGTTAGCTGGCTCTTGTACCTACTGCCCCAGTGTGTCTCTGCCCAGTGATTTCCGTGCACATTCCCCTGCTTGTCCCTGTTAGCTGGCTCTTGTACCTACTGCCCCAGTGTGTCTCTGCTCACTGATTTCCGTGCACATTCCCCTGCTTGTCCCTGTTAGCTGGCTCTTGTACCAACTGCCCCAGTGTGTCTCTGCTCACTGATTTCCGTGCACATTCCCCTGCTTGTCCCTGTTAGCTGGCTCTTGTACCTACTGCCCCAGTGTGTCTCTGCTCAGTGATTTCCGTGCACATTCCCCTGCTTGTCCCTGTTAGCTGGCTCTTGTACCTACTGCCCCAGTGTGTCTCTGCCCAGTGATTTCCGTGCACATTCCCCTGCTTGTCCCTGTAAGCTGGCTCTTGTACCTACTTCCCCAGTGTGTCTCTGCTCACTGATTTCCATGCACATTCCCCTGCTTGTCCCTGTTAGCTGGCTCTTGTACCTATTGCCCCAGTGTGTCTATGCTCAGTGATTTCCGTGCACATTCCCCTGCTTGTCCCTGTTAGCTGGCTCGTGTACCTACTGCCCCAGTGTGTCTCTGCTCAGTGATTTCCGTGCACATTCCCCTGCTTGTCCCTGTTAGCTGTCTCGTGTACCTACTGCCACAGTGTGTCTCTGCTCAGTGATTTCCGTGCACATTCCCCTGCTTGTCCCTGGTATCTGGCTTGTGTACCTACTGCCCCAGTGTGTCTCTGCTCAGTGATTTCCGTGCACATTCCCCTGCTTGTCCCTGTTAACTGGCTCTTGTACCTACTGCCCCAGTGTGTCTCTGCTCAGTGATTTCCGTGCACATTCCCCTGCTTGTCCCTGTTAGCTGGCTCTTGTACCTACTGCCCCAGTGTATCTCTGCTCAGTGATTTCCGTGCACATTCCCCTGCTTGTCCCTGTTAGATGGCTCTTGCACCTACTGTCCCAGTGTGTCTCTGCTCACTGTTTTCCGTGCACATTCCCTTGCTTGTCCCTGTTAGCTGGCTCTTGCACCTACTGCCCCAGTGTGTCTCTGCTCACTGATTTCCGTGCACATACCCCTGCTTGTCCCTGTTAGCTGGCTCGTGTACCTACTGCCCCAGTGTGTCTCTGCTCAGTGATTTCCATGCACATTCCCCTGCTTGTCCCTGTTAGCTGGCTCTTGTACCTACTGCCCCAGTGTGTCTCTGCTCAGTGATTTCCGTGCACATTCCCCTGCTTGTCCCTGTTAGCTGGCTCGTGTACCTACTGCCCCAGTGTGTCTCTGCTCAGTGATTTCCGTGCACATTCCCCTACTTGTCCCTGTTAGCTGGCTTGTGTACCTACTGCCCCAGTGTGTCTCTGCTCAGTGATTTCCGTGCACATTCCCCTGCTTGTCCCTGTTAGCTGGCTCGTGTACCTACTGCCCCAGTGTGTCTCTGCTCAGTGATTTCCGTGCACATTCCCCTGCTTGTCCCTATTAGCTGGCTCGTGTACCTACTGTGCCAGTGTGTCTCTGCTCAGTGATTTCCGTGCACATTCCCCTGCTTGTCCCTGTTAGGTGGCTCGTGTACCTACTGTCCCAGTGTGTCTCTGTTCATTGACTTCCATGCACATTCCCCTGCTTGTCCCTGTTAGCTGGCTCTTGTACCTACTGCCCCAGTGTGTCTCTGCTCACTGATTTCCGTGCACATTCCCCTGCTTGTCCCTGTTAGCTGGCTCTTGTACCTACTGCCCCAGTGTGTCTCTGCTCACTGATTTCCGTGCACATTCCCCTGCTTGTCCCTGTTAGCTGGCTCTTGTACCTACTGCCCCAGTGTGTCTCTGCTCACTGATTTCCGTGCACATTCCCCTGCTTGTCCCTGTTAGCTGGCTTGTGTACCTACTGCCCCAGTGTGTCTCTGCTCACTGATTTACGTGCACATTCCCCTGCTTGTCCTTGTTAGCTAGCTTTTGTACCTACTGTGCCAGTGTGTCTCTGCTCAGTGATTTCCGTGCACATTCCCCTGCTTGTCCCTGTTAGGTGGCTCGTGTACCTACTGTCCCAGTGTGTCTCTGTTCATTGACTTCCATGCACATTCCCCTGCTTGTCCCTGTTAGCTGGCTCTTGTACCTACTGCCCCAGTGTGTCTCTGCTCACTGATTTCCGTGCACATTCCCCTGCTTGTCCCTGTTAGCTGGCTCTTGTACCTACTGCCCCAGTGTGTCTCTGCTCACTGATTTCCGTGCACATTCCCCTGCTTGTCCCTGTTAGCTGGCTCTTGTACCTACTGCCCCAGTGTGTCTCTGCTCACTGATTTCCGTGCACATTCCCCTGCTTGTCCCTGTTAGCTGGCTTGTGTACCTACTGCCCCAGTGTGTCTCTGCTCACTGATTTACGTGCACATTCCCCTGCTTGTCCTTGTTAGCTAGCTTTTGTACCTACTGCCCCAGTGTGTCTCTGCTCAGTGATTTCTGAGCACATTCCCCTGCTTGTCCCTGTTAGCTGGCTCGTGTACCTACTGCCCCCGTGTGTCTCTGCCCAGGGATTTCCGTGCACATTCCCCTGCTTGTCCCTGTTAGCTGGCTCGTGTACCTACTGCCCCAGTGTGTCTCTGCTCAGTGATTTCCGTGCACATTCCCCTGCTTGTCCCTGTTAGCTGGCTCTTGTACCTACTGCCCCAGTGTGTCTCTGCTCGGTGACTTCCGTGCACATTCCCCTGCCTGTCCCTGTTAGCTGGCTCGTGTACCTACTGCCCCAGTGTGTCTCTTCTCACTGATTTCCGTGCACATTCCCCTGCTTGTCCCTGTTAGCTGGCTCTTGCACCAACTGCCCCAGTGTGTCTCTGCTCAGTGATTTCCGTGCACATTCCCCTGCTTGTCCCTGTTAGCTGGCTCTTGCACCTACTGCCCCAGTGTGTCTCTGCTCAGTGATTTCCGTGCACATTCCCCTGCTTGTCCCTGTTACCTGGCTCGTGTACCTACTGCCCCAGTGTGTCTCTGCTCAGTGATATCTGTGCACATTCCCTTGCTTGTCCATGTTAGCTGGCTCTTGTACCTACTGCCCCAGTGTGTCTCTGCTCAGTGATTTCCGTGCACATTCCCCTGCTTGTCCCTGTTAGCTGGCTCTTGTACCTACTGACCCAGTGTGTCTCTGCTCCATGATTTCCGTGCACATTCCCCTGCGTGTCCCTGTTAGCTGACTCTTGCACCTACTGCCCAGTGAGTCTCTGCTCACTGATTTCGGTGCACATTCCCCTGATTGTCCCAGTTAGCTGGCTCTTGCACATATTGCCCTAGTGTGTCTCTGCTCACTGATTTCCGTGCACATTTCCCTGCTTGTCCCTGTTAGCTGGCTCTTGTACCTACTTCCCCAGTGTGTCTCTGCTCACTGATTTCCATGCACATTCCCCTGCTTGTCCCTGTTAGCTGGCTCTTGTACCTACTGCCCCAGTGTGTCTCTGCTCAGTGATTTCAGTGCACATTCCCCTGCTTGTCCCTGTTAGCTGGCTCTTGTACCTACTGCCCCAGTGTGTCTCTGCCCAGTGATTTCCGTGCACATTCCCCTGCTTGTCCCTGTAAGCTGGCTCTTGTACCTACTTCCCCAGTGTGTCTCTGCTCACTGATTTCCATGCACATTCCCCTGCTTGTCCCTGTTAGCTGGCTCTTGTACCTACTGCCCCAGTGTGTCTATGCTCAGTGATTTCCGTGCTCATTCCCCTGCTTGTCCCTGTTAGCTGGCTCTTGTACCAACTGCCCCAGTGTGTCTCTGCTCACTGATTTCCGTGCACATTCCCCTGCTTGTCCCTGTTAGCTGGCTCTTGTACCTACTGCCCCAGTGTGTCTCTGCTCAGTGATTTCCGTGCACATTCCCCTGCTTGTCCCTGTTAGCTGGCTCTTGTACCTACTGCCCCAGTGTGTCTCTGCCCAGTGATTTCCGTGCACATTCCCCTGCTTGTCCCTGTAAGCTGGCTCTTGTACCTACTTCCCCAGTGTGTCTCTGCTCACTGATTTCCATGCACATTCCCCTGCTTGTCCCTGTTAGCTGGCTCTTGTACCTACTGCCCCAGTGTGTCTATGCTCAGTGATTTCCGTGCACATTCCCCTGCTTGTCCCTGTTAGCTGGCTCGTGTACCTACTGCCCCAGTGTGTCTCTGCTCAGTGATTTCCGTGCACATTCCCCTGCTTGTCCCTGTTAGCTGTCTCGTGTACCTACTGCCACAGTGTGTCTCTGCTCAGTGATTTCCGTGCACATTCCCCTGCTTGTCCCTGGTAGCTGGCTTGTGTACCTACTGCCCCAGTGTGTCTCTGCTCAGTGATTTCCGTGCACATTCCCCTGCTTGTCCCTGTTAACTGGCTCTTGTACCTACTGCCCCAGTGTGTCTCTGCTCAGTGATTTCCGTGCACATTCCCCTGCTTGTCCCTGTTAGCTGGCTCTTGTACCTACTGCCCCAGTGTATCTCTGCTCAGTGATTTCCGTGCACATTCCCCTGCTTGTCCCTGTTAGATGGCTCTTGCACCTACTGTCCCAGTGTGTCTCTGCTCACTGTTTTCCGTGCACATTCCCTTGCTTGTCCCTGTTAGCTGGCTCTTGCACCTACTGCCCCAGTGTGTCTCTGCTCACTGATTTCCGTGCACATACCCCTGCTTGTCCCTGTTAGCTGGCTCGTGTACCTACTGCCCCAGTGTGTCTCTGCTCAGTGATTTCCATGCACATTCCCCTGCTTGTCCCTGTTAGCTGGCTCTTGTACCTACTGCCCCAGTGTGTCTCTGCTCAGTGATTTCCGTGCACATTCCCCTGCTTGTCCCTGTTAGCTGGCTCGTGTACCTACTGCCCCAGTGTGTCTCTGCTCAGTGATTTCCGTGCACATTCCCCTACTTGTCCCTGTTAGCTGGCTTGTGTACCTACTGCCCCAGTGTGTCTCTGCTCAGTGATTTCCGTGCACATTCCCCTGCTTGTCCCTGTAAGCTGGCTCTTGTACCTACTTTCCCAGTGTGTCTCTGCTCACTGACTTCCGTGCATTTTCCCCTGCT
>NW_028187810.1:0-2000 GCF_964204655.1 Triturus cristatus | reverse complement strand
TATCTCTCTCTCTCTCTCTCTCTCTCTCTCTCTCTCTCTCTCTCTCTCTCTCTATCTCTCTCTCTCTCTCTCTCTCTCTCTCTATCTCTCTCTCTCTATCTCTCTCTCTCTCTCTCTCTCTCTATATCTCTCTATATCTCTATCTCTATCTCTCTCTCTCTCTCTCTCTATCTCTCTCTATATCTGTCTCTCTCTATATCTCTATCTCTCTCTCTCTCTATCTCTCTCTATATCTCTATCTCTATCTCTCTCTCTCTCTCTCTCTATCTCTCTCTATATCTGTCTCTCTCTATATCTCTATATCTCTCTCTCTCTATATCTCTCTATATCTCTCTCTCTCTATATCTCTCCATATCTCTCTCTCTCTCTCTCTCTATATCTCTCTCTATATATCTCTCTCTCTATATATCTCTCTCTATATATCTCTCTCTCTATATATCTCTCTCTATATATCTCTCTCTCTATATCTCTCTCTCTCTATATCTCTATATCTCTCTCTATATCTCTATATCTCTCTCTATATATCTCTCTCTCTCTATATCTCTATATCTCTATATCTCTCTCTCTCTCTATATCTCTATATCTCCATAGGTTTCACACATGTTATAGTTAGGTGGATATTTCACTCGTAAAAAACCAATGAAATTCCCCTGTTATAGTTAATTCAGATAACTATAACTCGCGCGACCGCCACTCTATCACAAGGATGTCATCAGTGATGTCATCAGTGATGTCATCAGTGATGTCATCAGTGATGTCATCGACCATGTCATCAGTGATGCCACTGACCATGTCATCAGTGATGCCACTGACCATGTCATCAGTGATGCCACTGACCATGTCATTAGTGATGCCACTGACCATGTCATTAGTGATGCCACTGACCATGTCATGAGTGATGCCACTGACCATGTCATGAGTGATGCCACTGACCATGTCATGAGTGATGCCACTGACCATGTCATGAGTGATGCCACTGACCATGTCATGAGTGATGCCACTGACCATGTCATGAGTGATGTCATGAGTGATGCCACTGACCATGTCATGAGTGATGTCATGAGTGATGTCATGAGTGATGCCACTGACCATGTCATGAGTGATGTCATGAGTGACGTCACTGACCATGTCATGAGTGATGTCATGAGTGATGTCATCAGCAGTGGATTGCGGGCGCATGAGTTATAGTTAGCGGAACTAACTATAACGGTGGAATTTCAATGGTTTTATACGGGTGAAATGTCCAGCTAACTATAACATGTGTGAAACCTATGGTTTTTTAAGTGAATTTGCAAGGCTTTTTAAATGCTAATTCCGAACTATAACGTGGGTAAGCGAATAGATATATATCTACTGGCGGTCGCCAGTAGATAGTTTTAGTTACAACCTAGTTTCCATAGGAAATCTCAAAATTCTATTTTGAATAACTTTGGCGCCGGTTGACGAATTCTCGCGAAATTTTCAAAACAAATGGGGCGCTCCGTTCAGCTCCTACCCTGAAAGTCTCGGGGTGATTCCTCAAGCGGGGGCCGAGAAAATGGGGGGGGGGGGGTGTCCCAAAACGCGTTTTCCCCATGCATTTTTCCATAGGACCTTTAGTCGCAGCTACAGCCCGAACGGCTGAACAGAATTACGTGAAATTTGGCAGAGAGGTAGCCATAAGGTCAAGGAAGTGCCTTTTGCAGGTGTAAATCTGTTCAGTATTTCCTGAGAAAATGGCATTTAAAAGCATATCAATATCTATACGCGCGCACCATGCGCGCACCCTGCCGTGCGCGAGCGCAATTCTGATTGGTTGTTAGATGTCGGTAAACATTCGAATCGGGCGAAACCAGGAAGTGTCGGCCGCCATTTTGTCTCTCGTAGTCTGAGGGGGTGAAAAAAAATGGTGGAGAACGTGAAAAGGGGGCAGAGTGGACAGTTCCTGACCCCCTAGCCTTGGTCAGGGGGTCACAGAAGGACCCCCAAGGGAGAAATAAACACCGAGTGCCCGCAGCGCG
>NW_028187807.1:0-40000 GCF_964204655.1 Triturus cristatus | reverse complement strand
TGCACACCCTATTCCAAGGGCAGATGAGCTCATAGATAAACTAGCTTCTGCAAAGTTTTTGAGCACATTTGACTTAACAGCTGGCTATTGGCAAATCAGATTAGCTGAGGAGTCTAAGGCCAAAACAGCATTCTCAACCCCAGGTGGGCATTATCAGTTTGTGGTGATGCCCTTTGGTCTGAAGAATGCACCTGCCACCTTCCAAAGGCTGGTGAACCAAGTCCTTACTGGGTTGGATGACTTTTGCGCAGCATATCTTGATGACATTGCTGTCTTTAGTTCCACCTGGGAGGATCACCTGATCCACCTGAAGAAGGCTCTTGAGGCCCTGCAAAGGGCAGGCCTCACTATCAAGGCTACTAAGTGCCAGATAGGGCAGAGTAAGGTTGTATATTTGGGCCACCTTGTAGGTGGAGGCCAAGTTCAACCACTGGAGAGTAAGATACAATCCATCAAGGATTGGTCCCCTCCAACCACCCAGACTCAAGTTCGAGCTTTCTTGGGCTTGACTGGGTACTACAGGAAGTTTGTTAAGAACTATGGGTCCATTGTGACTCCTCTTAATGATCTGACATCCAAGAAGATGCCCAAAAAGGTTCAGTGGACAGTAAGCTGTCAAAAGGCATTTGATGACCTGAAGGAGGCCATGTGCTCTGCACCTATCCTGAAAAGTCCTGACTACTCCAAAGAGTTTATTGTCCAAACAGATGCTTCTGAGTTGGGTGTGGTTGCTGTCACAACTTAATGTAGATGGTCAAGACCAACCCATTGCTTTTATTAGCAGAAGGTTGACCCCCAGAGAGAAGAATTGGTCAGCTATTGAGAGGGAGGCCTTTGCTGTGGTGTGGGCCCTGAAGAAGCTGAGGCCATACTTGTTTGGCACTCACTTCAAGATTCAGACCGACCATAAGCCCCTCTTGTGGCTAAATCAGATGAAGGGTGAAAATCCCAAACTGCTTAGGTGGTCCATTTCCCTACAGGGGATGGACTTTACAGTGGAGCACCGGCCAGGTACTGACCATGGGAATGCAGATGGTCTCTCCAGGTACTTCCACTTAGGACATGAAGACGAGACTGGTCAAGGCTAGTTTAATGTCCCAGCGTTTGGGGGGGGGTTGTGTAGGAGAGTAGGGTCTGCTATCCTATGGTCACCCCAAATTTTTGCTTTTTGCTTCACTGGTTTTTGACATATTGAGGCTGTGGGCCTGCCAATCAGACCCCCAGCCTGCTGTTCTCTCTACTAAATTGAAACTGTGCACCATAGGTGCATAACCTATTGGAATTGGATCACCCTATGAGCCCCTGCACCAGTGTACACTAGGTACCCAGGGCATTGGTGTATCTAAGGCCTACCAGGGGCTGAAGCATGTATTATGCCGCCCCTGGCCTGGCCTAACAAATGTGACACAACTGGCTGATCACTCAGCTGGGGTAAGTTGGTGTAACCACCTCTTACTTAGGTGTAGTATACCTATACCTAACCTTAAATGGGACACCTGGTAACCTATAAGTCACTCCTATGGCAGGCCTTAACAATCCTGAAGGCAGAGTGCTTGGTTCCATGTGAGATGGTGCTCTGGCATGAGCTGAGCCTGTCTGCAGTGGTCGGAACAACTTCCTTCTACTGTTTCCAGATATCGTCATACCATATACTCTTAAGTGCATTATGAACCTCGCGGTTAAATGCTAACTTTGATTTGGATTTATCAAAACATGTCGAGTAAGGTGTCATACGAATTGGAATACTAACCCCTCGCCAATTCTGGTGACGGGGTTAGCATTCCACCCTTCTAGAGGGGCACGACATGTACAGTACCTGAAACCCGGGTAAAATCAGACATAGCCTCAGCTCCACAAAATGGATGCTGCCACCACAGACACAAGTCTGCCCTCCTGCTGCTGGGAGTCCTTCCAGCTTGGGAGGTGTGGACAAAGGGTTTCCTGCCAGGGGAGGTGCGTGCACCACCCCAGACAGGATTTTGTGTATTGGTCAGGTAGGGCTTGAAAGAAACCAGACATGCCTGAGGCTCACAAGGAGCCTCGGTGCATATGCCAGTTCAAACCGGTCCTGGGGCACACCAGTCCCGGGCCTGGGGCGAGCTGGACAATGGATTGGGGGTGTAACCACCCCCCTTCCTGGTCCCACCCTTAGGGAGGGACCTAGCAGGTAGTCCGGCCCCTAGAATCCGCTTAAAGGTAGGAGCTGTGTCCTAAGACTTCAGACATCCTGGAATCAATTTGAAACTAAGAAGAAGACGGGAACTTCGACGCTCTGCTGCACAGAGGACTGAAGCCAATCTCCCCTGTGGTCAGGGAGTGACCACCTTGCTAACGCAAGCACCATCCAGCGAATCAACGTCTGCTTTGCCGCCGCCTCCTGCCGGAGCCCGAGCCCAGAGACTGACAAGACCTGGACCTCCAGACCTCTAACCGCCCGATCCACAGTCCCTGAAAAGAGGAGACCCGTGGAGGCACCGAGACACGTGGAGCCAGCCATCTTGGAACGACTACGACAAGCTGACAAGTGCAACAACCGAGGCTCCCTCCAAGTTGTGCCTTGGGATCTGAGAAGCCCAACATCCGAGCAGCATCTGCACCAAAGGTGAGCCCTCCAGCATCTCCACGATCTGCGTGGGTCCCTTCTGCATTTTGCTACTCGACGCGCCTAACCGGTTGCTGGCCCGCTGGCTAGTGGCCATCTTGGCGACGAACTTCACAAAATACACCGCTGGTCTGGTTGCTCCAGACTGGCCCTTGCTCCCCTCCAAAGGAGCAGTCCCTCTGACCTTGCTGGTCAGAACCATCAGCTTATTTCATTTCCTACAACAATAGCTTTTGCCAAGGCTTGGTTGCTTCGACCAAGTCACCGACACCGCCGACAGCGAGAGCCTGCGTGGGACAGCTCGTGACCCAACTCCTGGACGTCGTCGACCTTCAGGGACCACGTGGCTGCAGAGACAAGCTACACCTTTCTTCCTGTTTGCACCCGACATCGCCTGGTACCCACCTGGTGCCACGCTGGTCACTGGCTAGTGACTGTGAACACTGTCCCCTCTGCTTACAGGTCTTCAACATCTCCGATCCACTCTTGGATCCACCGCATCTCTTCCAGACCGACCGCCTGCAGCATCTTTGTCCACAGGCTCCACGGAACAGATAGAAGAAACCCGACGCACTTCGACGCCTATGCACCCGCTTCCTGTGGGTGAGGTAAAGCTGGCACTCCGGTGCCCAAGTGTAGAGAATCATCTCTAGTGTCTGTGTTTCCAATCTTAAGTTCCTAGGTCATCCGGAAGATCCTCTTTGCAGTAACTTTGTACTTTTTACGCACCCATTGAAACCTAAGGGAGCACGCGTGTGACTATTTGCTCTGCACACGCAACCCGTGGACCTCCTGGTCACTAACTGAAGTTAGCTCCTTGTAGGCCCAGCGATTCTAGAGGCCCTAGGCCTTTTCCCTTTTCTGTTTGTGGTACTTATACCACTATTTTAGTATATGGTTTGAGTGGCCACCAGGGCCTATCCATATAAAGTGCAACTTCTGTGTATTCTACTGTAATCTTGTTTGACGATTTGTGCTCCTGTGCTCATAAAGAGACTAGGGGTTACTTTGAGAAATAAATACATATATATTTTGAATATATATCTGTGTGGTGTCCTTTCATTGGTATAAAAGGGGGTTACTTTTGGTAAAACAGCTTGCTTAACACGCTTCAAGAGTTTAGCCTCAAAGACTGCTTAGCCTACGCTACCACTAGGGCAGCTAGTCCGAAAAGGTTGACTTACAACCACACCATAAGGGTTGCTTGGCATGGTACAAGGTGGTCACTTTAACTAGTGAACATCATATACCAGGCCAACTTCTCACAGTATGCATCATGACCTTAATGTAGGAAACTATATATAGGTGCTAGGCGATATGTAGGCTTATCTTCTACTATGTTGCCATTGTTACCTCTGGTATAATTTGGCTTATCCTATTAGACTTATTTGATATGCCCCTTATTGGAACATGTAGTCGGTTGCCTTAATATTTTTCATTTTATTTGCACCCTTCTTTACATATCTTTTTATCTGTTTGCATAATTTCATTTACCTCCGTATATGACTCTTGCTCACAGCTTGCTTGCAGCATTTTTCCTCATATCACTGCCTTCGTAATGCAACATTTTTCTATTTTTCTGCTTCTGCAGTTGTTGAATTGATACTACTTTACCTATTTACGGCCTTCAGTCCCTGTTTATCTTTCTGCCCTACGTTTCCTTTTAGAAAGACTTGCTCCTCCCCCTCCGTATCTCTGATGACGTATCCTTTTCCTCTCGCGTACCACCAGTGACGCGTTAGCCCATTGGCCTATTTAAACGGCGCTTGAACACCGTGTGTGCTCTCCGAACCGATCAGTTTCACCTGAGGCTTTTTCTTCCCGCTCGGAGCCCTCTGGATTGACAGTACACGTTCTAAACTCGCGCTTTATCAGGTACGTTAACCAGACGCAATCCTTCTTTCTCTTTATCATAGCGCCAGAAACGCTTTCATTTTTATATTTTCTCCTATATTCTTATAGCCCTGTTTAAATCCTATCACGACGAACCTTCCCGTGGCTTTCACGAAGATGTATCTATATTATTTCTCCATGGCCCTTTAAAGCCCTGTTCATTCAGGTAGAGATTGTTATCTTATTTTGTTTCCCTTATTATTTCACTTTGTCTGCCTGAATGTACCCGTGTCACTCTCACCCTATCTTTTAATCTAATTTTGTAGGATCGGCAGCCAAATTTTCTCGCACCCGGAATTCTATTGATAAGGGATTCGTTTCTGATTCCGAGAGCGTCCTTTTTCCCTTCAGGTGAACTTTTGTTACCGCTGCCTCTTTGAATGCGCTTACATATGTATATTTATTTTTCCTAGTGCTTCTAGGCCTCATGTTCATCTGTGCCCTTGTACACCTTAGTCTCGGCACTCTCCCTGAGGCATGGATGCATGCTTCAAACGATCCTCTACATATCGTATTTTGTGCTGTGTTTTTTTGCTTTATCCTCTTACTTCATTAGAAAAGTGAACTTACATGGATTTTCTTTGCTGATATGATTTAAAACCTGTTGTGGCAGCTTGAATATACTAGGGTCTGCGCGTCCTTTCGGGACGCCTTTCTTCTTGATTAGTTCATTTTTTATATGCTTGTTTTTCTTGGCAGAATTATTTCAAGCAAACGCATCGATTGATTCTAACCTGAGCTATCCTGCTCATGCCCTGTATGTGATCTCACAGGTGAGCGCAAACGATCCCTTATGTTCTCTCCCCCCTTTTCCCTTTCCGTTCTTCCTTGGGATAAGAATAATTCCTTTTGATCATGTGTCCTGAAATATCTAGTGTACCCGCATTTTAATTAATTCTCTATGTAGAGAAAAATATTTCTAATTATGCTTTGTTGTTCTGTTAACACTTGTGACTAATGACTTTGTATTATATATGCTGCTGACTTAGATGAACAATGTCACTAAGGCTTTATGTTGATTAAGTTATCTTAATATACTGTTATTACTTTTGATAGGTCCCAGCACAAACCCATACTAAGACTCTTGGTTCTGTTCGCCCTGAGGAAGGTGGCACCAACATTTCGGTGCATTCACCGAAACGCGCGTCGGCGTCTACATGTGGCCCACCCAAGCCCTAATTCCTCAAATTTGAACATCTGTCACTTAACACGATATTGAATATTCATATGATTTTGTGTACATATTGAGTTTTGTTCATAAATTGAATATTCTTTGGGTCATTTACACCTTTTATATGCGAATGTGTGATTTTAGTGTTTATGGTGTGGAATGATTCTGGTATGAATGTGTAAGTCAGTGAGTGTTTGAGTACGTCTGGGATCCCGTTTAGCATTTTCATTGTTATTTTGAAAGTCTTTTTGAATCAATAACAAATCAGTCAATGCACTGAATTCATCTTTTCGAAATCGATCTAATTTAAAAATAAAACTCTTATAAATTTGTTTCTCGATTATGTTCTGAATTTAATTGTCTGTATTTTCTTTTTGTTGTCTTAGTCCAAGTGTTGACATACTAAAAAGACGATACATTGTATGTTCTGAAATTCATAGGTAGAGACCCTTTTTACTTTTTATAGCAATTAATCAGCCATAAAAAAATATACTGAACCAGTGGTTGGAGTGAATCGCCACTCATATAAGTCCCCACTGGTAATGATGTTACCTGTAAAGAGATAATGCATCAAGAAAGACCCATGTGCCATGCACATCCAGCACTGTGTGTCTGTGGGTCCACATACAACATGTAATGGCCATAAATCTTAGAATACCTAACTGTTACCCAAAAATGTATTAAAAGTGTATGTCGAAATAAAGATAAACAAAGTATGCAATTATAACTTACCCACTGTGTAAGGTCATGAATAGCACCTCTACCTCGGTGCAAACTCGAGGGTGCGTCTGTGTCCTAGAAAAAGGCGGGACACGACGGAGATTAGTGGTACATTGATAATGAATGTGACATCCACAATGTAAAGGCAGCCAATTTGTGATTAAAAGTAACTCAAGGAACTAGAAACCTAGTTATATATGGTAGGTTAAGAGGGAAAAACTCCTTGTGAGGAAATTAATCACTGATGTAGTAACAGTGATCAGGTGATGGGTAGCTTTTGTGAATAATAAGCAGATCAAAAAGGTTATGGGTGTTATTGTCCTGAAATGTTAAGCATAGAAACCGGAGTCACCCTGGTCTCACTAAACATATGTTGGTAAGCAAATCACGGGCACTCAATGACTCGATACCCCAACAGGAGGGCCCGGAACAAGCCTTACACAGCTGATACTGTCTACTGTCCTGCAGCTAGTGGGTAAATCTTGATACAACAAAGATAATTAAAGTGCTTTAGAATGTGGTGCAGGGGGCAATGTTGGGCGTGATTTGTCATCACGACTATTAGTATCACAAAGGTAGTGAATAAAACCAAAGAAGAACAAGATTGAAAGTGCTGTTATTGCTTACCTCTAATGGGGCTATGCCACGGGAGCTAGTTCGTGCCTGGGGAGGACAACCAGCAACTCATGAGTACAGTAATTTATACTACTGGTTTGCGAAGAATGACCTGCCCTGCCCATCTCGGTTGGACCAATGACGGTGTGGGAGCCAAAATGA
Organism: Triturus cristatus; assembly: GCF_964204655.1. Taxonomy (NCBI): domain Eukaryota; kingdom Metazoa; phylum Chordata; class Amphibia; order Caudata; family Salamandridae; genus Triturus; species Triturus cristatus. Next base: position 32,837 of record NW_028187807.1, on the reverse strand, counting down.
ACTACAAAAGTCAATAGACTTGTAGTTTTAATGCCATCGTGGAAGGAGAGTTGTTATATGCTTCCACTGAGCACTAGGTATCATGGGAAATATCATGGGAAATATAGCACCATGGTAGATTCCATGCCATTGGTATTATAACTTTATCAATGGACTAATGGCCTGTGACTTGATAGTTAGCCATGGAGTGACATGCTTACCCAGTCCAGCAGGGTGAAAAAGGCTTGCAATGAATCTACCAAGTATATTTGCATGCATACGTGTGACTATATAGTATGGCAAGAGGGTTATTAATGGTGGTGTGTTCAGGTGGACTGTCTTAGTTGTAGGAAGTATGATGGGGCAAATTCTTTGTCAAATGATCATTGAGTTGTGTGATCTGAAGGGACTTTGATGGTGTAAGACTAAACCAAGGGATGTTATCATTGAGGCCCTGACTTGCACTTTATAACCGAAAGATCCAGCATTGTTCCATCTTGAAGAGGTATTGGGATACATTAGTTATTGTTTGTGGAATTGTGGGTTTTATCTATTACTTTCCATTTTAATTAGTCGGCATCGTGCCTTTTTACCAAGAAGTGTGTATTGTCAATTTTGTGGCTTGTTTTCTAAAATGGATAGTACTCTTGTGTTCCATGATCCATGATCATTTTTGTTGTCATGCCAACATATTTCAACCCGCATGGACAAGTGATCAGATAGAATAAAGGATCTGAGTTGCAATTTGCATGTTGTCTTAACTCCCATGGTTTGTCTCTGTCCATGTGGACATGCGTTACATGACCTACATTAGAAATGACCGTTGACTGGAGGGATACCCCCGAGGGTTTCCTGTTTATTTTTGTTTGGGGACCGTGGTCTAGTGTGTAACAAATTATCATGGTGGTTTGTACTTTGTTTGAAAGCAGACATGGGTCTGGGTAGGGTTAGTGCTCCTTTGCTTAGAATTTTCCAATATTTGTTGATGCATTTTTTGGATGAGACTTGACTTATTGCTGAAAGCATTCACACAAAGCAGTCTGTCTATGGGTTCTTTCACTGGTTGAGCCTCAAGCAGAGAGTCACAGTTATTGTTCCTCATCTCTTGGCTGATCTTTGTATCGAGGCCTCTGGGAATTAGGGGTCGAGACATTTATTTTGTAATTCTGCTGCATGGCTCCTGAATTTTTTGCCATCTGAGCAATTCCGCTGCACTCTCAAAAATTGTCCAAATGGTAAGTTATTTCTGAGAGACTTGGGGTAAAAGCTAGAATATGTTAGCAATGCATTCTTGGCCATTGGTTTTCTCTAAAGTTCCATTTGGAGTGTGCCTGCTGACACGTAGCTCATCAAATTCAAGAAAGAAAGCCGTTCATGACTAAATTTGCAAGTAATTCTCAGGAAAGTGTTACATGAGTTAAGCCATTGGTGGGATAACCTTATCTTTTCCAGATAAGGGGAGCTGGTCCCAGGTGGGTCTTTAAACCTCCTCAGGCCCTATATTTTGTGCATTGCTTTTTTGTAAATAACACAGCCCAATGGAAGAGCGTTAAGGGTTTGATGAATGGATGGGAAAGGGGATTTATGGAAAGGTGTGACAAAGACAAACAGTGCACACAGACAATATTCATCTGAGCGATGAGCAGCCAACCGTCATCAATCTGTTGTGGGAGGAAAAAGAAATGCAGGAATGACTATGCCACAGTTCTAAAAAATTATTTTAAAAAGAAAAATGATACTGTATTGCCAAATTGAGAGGTGCATCTGCATTCATCTTGGATTATCTGTCCATCTTAAGTACCTGGCTGAAGCGGTCCGGTAAGATAAGCGTGAATGTTATAGTGCTTTATTCTTTTGTGCAGGAGAAGAAAAGTCATGGGAATTTAAAAAAAACAAATGATATACTTAAAAGATTGTAAACATCTTCCAGAAAGCTTACGGTAGGTGACCCTAGAATGTCACCCTCAGATAACACACTCCGCCCTCTTTAGGATGGAACAAAGATGGGTGCATCGTTTGGACTCAGACCATCAGGGACTGAATGATGAATCCCTTGGGGCTCACTTGTCAATAACTGAGAAATAAGCCAAGCCTTACACAGTGTCCCCTAGCGGGGTTCATCACAATGACAGAAATGTTTCTACTGAAGGAAATGGGAGATTATCACGCATTTGAGAAAACTGCTCCATACTTTAATGCTACTTCCGCCAGACCACTTTGTCATTGATGAGGCAGCATCTATTCCAAATAATGACTGCATCCTCCATGTACACACGTCAACACGCTATTTTCAAACCGATGGGTTGAGAGAAATCGAGTTAGCTTAAATCAAAACATATACACGCACCCTAGGCTACCAGATTTAATTATTGAAAGATTAATATAACAGAATCACATTACAAACTCAGTCACCTCGGACTTCTGTGATGAATGACTATATATATCATAGCTTTCATAAATTCGGGACATTTTTGCCCCATTCGAGACCATGAAATACGTCACACCATATCGTTTCTTTGCTCCGACATATCTTTAATGAGCATCCCAGACACTCCAAGATGGCTGACATAATTTACTAGCTTTTCGGCTGTCCTGACAGAAATGCCACATGACACACTCTTCCAGAGCTCAAACCATTTGGCTTCCCTCCGCGGCCCCGCCAGTAGCTGTGGCTGGTATAAGAGCGAGCCCACACTGAAGGACATTACCATCCCGCTTGTGGCGGTGTGGGGTAGGTCTACCACTGGGAAGGTGAGTATTGAAGACGCTTTGACAATCTCCCCCAGTCTTCAAAAATGGCAGAGGTAAGCTGTTTCAAGGGCTGTTCAGGTTGAGTTAAGAACTACTCAGTCCCTACCGTGATTGAGATCAACCACGTTGCTTACTCCCCTGGGTCCTGGGGGATTTTCACCTGTTCTGCAGCTCCGGGGCTTGACTTTGCTGGGCACCCCGGTAGTCTGTAGTACTATGTGATTTCCTCCCATTACTCTAGGCTAAGAGAAGCAGGGTTTTTTTAATAATACAAGGAGGACGGGCATTCTATCTTACTTACTGCCTTGCCCTGCTGAGAGTCACTATCTTGTCATTGACTAACTGGGTTTGTCGATTATTCGACAAGCAGTTTTCATACATACCAGCTAATCACTGCCCTTATTTTATCCTTATTCATTTGTTAGAAACAACACTACATGTGTCTAGTATCCCGCTGTAACTGATGAGGCGCGATATTACAAACATTAGATGAGGTTTAGATAACTCTGATCCCCACCGTTGGCACAGCCTATTCATCACTGATGTTGTTTTTAATTTTTGTTTTTAATTGAGAGTCACGGGTGTGCTATAATTACCACATTTATAGCACTGCATATCTATAATTTTCATGAGTGATAACTACTGGTATCACCATGTATTGATTGTGTCACCTTTTGATCACCATATAGATCTAGAATTTTGGATTGAACTGTTGTGTGATCACAAATACATAACTAATTTATTATGTTTTCAAATATATTTGTTTCTTTCTCAGGTTGGTCTCTATACCTGTGGGTACCGTTCCTATAGGTACATTACGTGGTAGGTAGTTCTTCACCTCACCATTAGGTGTAGATAGTTTTTCTTTTCATTTGAGCCTGAGGAATCACCACAGATCATTCTTGACTACTAGGAGAGAAACATGTCGACGATTTAGGAGTAGAACAATTTTTTGACACATAACAGCCAGATAATCGCCACCCCTTATAATTATTTTAACCAGGCTGGGATCCTTACAGAATAAAATTAATTTAGAGGATTCCATCCCCTGTTTTATCTTGCACATCAACCATTACATCAACACCTACTAGGCCCCTTATACCCACAGCACCTATACAGCAAGGAACTAAAGATCTCCGGTAAAGAGCCCCTTTAAGGGTGCCCGTCTGGTATTGCAGCGCCGACCCGACAAGGAGCAGGCCCATATGATGAAGCATGACACCTAGCTTGCTGGGTGTGTGAGGGCCCTAGTTCCTAAAGGAGGATATCCCCCTCCTCCTTGGAGGACAACCTATCCACGTGACATCACATAAACATTCTTACTGTGTTTTTTGACCCACTGAGGAACTTCATACTCACTTCTTGTAGTTATTGAAGTAGTCAATCCCTGAGTCCTTTCATCATCCTCCTGATTCCGAGTCAAGAATATGTACAACTCCTTAACGATTTCAGTCCCTACTCAAATCAATCAATCAGTGGGTTTTTGTAGAGCGCTGCTTGTCACCCTGGGGGTTCTCCAGGTTTCTGTGAGCCTTTTTCGAAGAGCCAAATCTTGACCAATATTGGCCCCCTGTAACAAAATTAGCTGAAACCTGCCCCTGCAAACAGCTCAGCCGCACCCCCTCATCCCTCCCAGGGGGGCAGGCCGAGCAGTTTGCCAGGGCTGGTTTCGGTTCCAGCCCTGATTGCTTTAGTTAATTAAAATCTGTTGTTTTCTTTTGAGACTCGCAACAAAGCGAACATTCTCTTGGATTCCTGGACGGCATGCCAACTTGAACTAATGTTAGTCTGCGGCTGCATCTCTGAGTCAGGATAAAACGCTTAGCGGCATAGAGCTTTCCTCACGCCCTGAAGTTATCTGTTTGCAAAAAATGTTGTTTTAAACTTAATGCACGGTCAATCTGCCACAGAAAAAGAGTGGCATTATTGATTTTTAAAAAATAATGTTTTTTTGTTACTGATAGCGATTCACTCTGAATATTTTGTATTTTTTAAGCTAAATTGGTCACTATGCGTCTATCTTTCTCACAACTGTTGTTTAATAGCTTTGAATGTATTCATGTCAGTAAAGCAAATACATTTTCAATTCTTAGGTTTAACAGCAATCGCATTTTCATGTATTCATTCTCTATTTCTTTGTTTTCTTACACACTAATAATTTTTTGCTTTAGACACATTAGCCTTTGCATCTCCATTTATTGTCTATAATCATAAATTGCCAGTTCATATATACTTTGTAGTTAATCAATGCTTTTTTTTAAAAACTGCAACAGACAGGATTGATTTTTATTTCTAAGTATGTAATTTATAATTGATATAACCAATTACTAGTGAAAATGTGTGTGGAGTGATTCTTTGTTTTTTTCCTATCTTTCACGCATTTTGTAGTGTAAAGTTCATCTAGTAATCTGTAATTTACAGTCTTTGTATTGCTTATTTAGTTACTTGGGGCCTCTCATAGACAACTGCAGTATTTCAAATTTCCAATTAGCTTGACAGCTCGACAGCTTAACTCCATTGGCAGCACATCTCTGGAAGCAGGGACATTCAGCTGCATTGTGGTAGCTCTACCCCCCGCACAAAACACCCAGCAGCAACCACCTACCACCACATCTGTCTACCAGGACCTTGATGACCCACTTTCAAGATTTCAACGCAGTGAGGTCCAGAGGGAGATGGCTGGTCAGGAGCGGGTGGGTTTGACAGCCTAGTGGCCAAACTGGATGGGGTCTGTGGGTATCTCAGTCCCATTAGGAACCACCAAGAGTCCATCACAGGCACCCTCAGTCCACTCCATGCTCTCCAGCATTCTATGGCTGACATCACTGGAGTACTGATTCACAGACAAGAACAACTGTCCAGTTAATGTGGCTCCAGCGATTAGCTCAAGGAGTTGCGTCAATTGAGAATGATCATGGAGAATATGGAGCAGATGTAGGCCTCACACTTGGCATCCATGGCTGCATACCATAGAGACATTGCTGGAGTCTTGCAAGCCCTGCAGCTAATCATCACTGTAGTGCTGCCTCAACCTTTGGCACAGATGAATGCTGCTGCACCATCAACATCCATATCTCACCCCCCTGAAGTGTCCCAGCTTCACAGTGCTACAACCAACCCTCCATCACGCACACGGAATGCACATGAAACATCAATGGAGGAAGATGTGGATGAATCAACAATCTTGCAAAGAAGTCAGCGGTAGCATTCATCTCTGTCAAATTGTCTGTTACTCCTTGGAACTGTGCCTACCATCATGCCCCGGAACATCAGCTTCCACTTTCCCATGAATGATTCTGCTACACTCACCTTGGACTTTGTTATGGATTGGCAAGTTTCGTTCCCAATGACACTGCAATCAGCTTGCTGTCTGAACTCTGCCTCTTCCTCAACATGACTCTTCACATTTTCCGCCCGGACATTCACACTACGGGGTGTTGTTACACAGAGAACTGGGCCAGTCTACTACCTCAGTTACTGCACATGTAAATAAAACCAATTGAGTCACTAAGATGTGTGTTGCCTGTGCCCAATAATGTTTAAATGTGCCAACAATGCATGTTCAGGGTAGCCATCATTACTTATCAAGGAACATTTGACAAAGGGAATATGATTACCCGGTGTCCATGATAAGCATTGTGAGGGCCTGACACGTGTGACTTAAACAGTGCTCTGATCTGTAAGACAACACTGTCTCAGAAACACAAAATTACTCCATGCCCATGATGTTGATCATGACTGGGAACAATACTCATGTCACTGTAAAGCCACATGAAGTGTCTACAAGCAATTTGTGATAAATATATATTCAGAAGAACTACCCATAGTCAATGTGGTGGAAAATGTTTAAAAAAGATGTGTGTTGTGGTATAACACATGTAAAGACAGTTCACTCAACATGACACATATTCAACATTATTCCATGGAGCATAAATAGGAGGAATGGTGTAGGAAATTGTTGGAGTTGGCCCTTTTTGCAGGGTCATCCCAGAACTTTTTGCCTTCCTCCTATATTTTTTCTGACCTGTTGTTGGCTGTTTTATGACTCTGGGCACTTTACCACTGCTGATCAGTGCTAAAGTGCATATGCTCTCCCTATTATAAGTTGATGCATGTGCTTTCTATCAACTTGAAGAAGAATCTCCAAGGGCTTGAACTAGAGCTTGCCTCACCAACCAGCTCCCCCCTGAATTCCCTTTCTGGGAATTGAAGTGCCTGCTGTTGTGCTGGGCCTTCTGAGAGACTGTGTGTCGCTGGGAGCTGGAAGCGCGATGCAACAAAGAGAAGCGTGTCACAGCCATAGCCTCTGTCATCGCATCGCCGAGAAAGCGAGCCGCCACTGTCATCATCGCATCGCCGAAGCGCGATGTATCGCCGGAGAAGCGGGACGCTTCCACAGAGGTCATCATGGCATCACCAGAGAAGCGTGTTGCAGGGCCTGTCACGTCTCCAAAGATCATTGAGTCGCCGCACGGCCATCGGGGGTGCACGCATCACACCAACGGTGTCGCATTGCAACAAGACACCATTTTATCGCATCGCACCAGAGAAGAGTATCGCTTCGAGGTGCCAGCGAGAGCAGTAAGAAACCGATGCATCAACTCCCCACACAATAAGGAACCGACGCATCCACTCCCCTGCATGTAAGGAACCGACGCATCACCTTCCCAGCAACCCTTTTGTTTTCTTTGCACTACGCCTCTAAGGTACATTGAGAGTAAAGTGTTGCATTTACAACTTGAGAGAACTGAGCTATTTGATTACATTTGAGAGACTATCTTTGAGTACAGTATTGTGGATTTTTGTCATTTGGTCTTGTGTTAAGTCTATATAAAAATACTTATTTTTATAATACAACCTGTGTCTTGTCCATTTGTAGTGTTGTCACTGTATTACTGTATGTGTTCACAAATGCTTTACACACTGCCTCTGAGATAAGCCTTCCTGCTCGTGCCAACCTACCAAGGAAGTGAGCAGGGGTTATTTTAACCCCCTACCCTGACTAGAAGCAAGGGTCCCTATTTGTCACAGGTACCTACCGATGCCAACTAGAGACCCCCAAATCTAACAGAAATCATAGCTCAAAAATTGATAATGGTTCAAATATGTGCACAGGTTTCCTGTAACGCACATCACTACATCCCTCATCCAACACTTGCCAATTTGTTCACAGTATTGTCCAAAATGTACAAGGCTTTGTAGAAACATGTAAAGAGGTGTCATGATTTGTGAAGAATGCTAGGCATACATCCCCTGCATCCCCACGTGGAAAGTGAAGCCTTTGTGAGGACCGGTGTAATCAAAGATGTCACTAAGTATCCTGACACCATGCACATAAAATTCAACCAATGCTGTGCAGAGCACAATGCCCACAGTGCATCCCGTTTAAATCTGTCCGAGCTAAATAATCACATATGGATACATTTTTCACAGGCCAATCAATAACTCTTCCCAGATGAACTGTGTTACCCTAAACATCAATCAGTTTGTTTAAAACACATTTTAAATGAGGTTTGTTGAAACCCTGTTCCTTGAAGATGCTGTAATCACATTTGGAGACATTCTATTTGATTGTGGAGGGATGCATCTGTCATAATCCACTACCAATCCAATAGGATATGTCCACACAGTAAAACTGAATGGGAGCACAAAGCATCAACCATTGGCAATTTATTTTTTAAAACACTCTTAAGAAACTTAACTAACTATACTTACTAATCCTAAACTACACTAACCTAACTTGTACTAATTTTAAACTACATTAAGCTAACTAGCTTACCTAAGAATATATACACAACAACATATATATCAACCCATCACCCCCCATTTGGCACATCCGGGACGGCACAAAGACACTTTAACTTATACATCAACTAACTATACATACACACTAAACAATGATATATTTTTAGGGGTTTCTATTAAAAAAAATTATTAACAAGTCCAAAACCACATCAACCCCAAAGGAAAAGGAAACTTAATCAAAAGCATGAAAATGAGAATATTAAAACAGTTAAAAGCTACGCCTAACACTATATCAATCCTACACTAAATCTACACTTAACACTAACTAGCTACTAAATCTATTACCAGGATGTTAAATCAGAGAGGAGAAACACAGGGCTGGACAGGGTGGGAAATTAAACAGCCATTGTCCATAAATAGGGGATCCCCAGGGCCCGCTTTATGTCCATGAGGTGGCGCTTGATTTCATCATTGTCCCATTCAAGTCGAGCCACACACATGTTCAAAGTGATCATCAGCCTCCTCTCCCTCTTTGTGAGGACAGACCTTTCCCTGTGTCTTGCACTCTGGCGGATGTTCCCTGTTGTGCATTCCGTGAGGGAGGTAGACTGAGAGTGGAAGATATGGGTGCTGCATGTGAAGCAGCTCCTGATGGACATGGAACAGCTGACCATTTTCTTTTTTCCCAGCATTCTTTGTACTGTCTGTAATGGACTTCCACCTGCCAGAAGTCCTTTCCTCCCGGTACCTCTTAGCCATTGCATTGTACCACTTAGCCACACACTTGATCTGCTGATAATGTTCCTTCCACTGGATGAACAGATGCTGCTCCTCAGGGGACATGTTATCGGAAAAATAAAAATGATACATGACATGTTTCCCGAGTCCATAAACATGATGGCACAATGCATATTTGCCACACCTATAATATAATGAGCCATAGGTTATGTGAACATCATCAAAGACCACATGCAACTAGACACTTAACCTGCGAAATCATGAACACATCATTGCCAGAATCAGAATAAGATGTTCATGACAACATGGTTATTCCTGTGCTTGGACAAGGCAGGCACAGAGTGCTGTGAAAACAGATGTAGGATTCCAGTTTGCAATTTGGCAGTGCGAAAGAAAAACAATCAAGGCCAACAGGGAGAGTACAGTAAGTATGAAGTATAACAGGCCCATAGCAAACCCTGCCATTCTACCTACACAAAGACAGTAGGCTGCACCGTCTGCAATCAAGTCAGATGACTAATCACAACAGTGATTTTCATGTAGTACAATTGAGGAAATGAAAAATCATCAGATTAGTGAATCCTTGGAGATGTCACCACAGCTACACAACCAGATTGGATCATGTACACATGTACTTGCCAATCTGTGGAATAATGCCTAAATGTTGACATGCATGTAAGGAAAGAGGGCATATGTGGCATGAAGCATTTTGTACAAGTATCAACCAGCTCGGCACATTTCTGTGCCATGATGCAATTGGAATGCAAAGCTTCTCCATGTGAACCACACATTTGCCTGCACTGCTTTTAGAATAGTGGCAGTGTGAACACATTTATGGTACGGCAAAGGAAAGTACCCTCACCCAAAAGTGCTAAGTTGTCTGATTTGAGCACATGTTAGTCAATGTTGAGCAAGGATCACCATCATGCACCTTATCCATCAGTGAGCTATTGTGTATTTCATGCGTGACACATTCAGATGACCAACTAATAACATGTGAAATATCAGAACTGTTGAGCATGTCACGGGAAAGAGCACATTATAGACATTATTAACACATGTCCTAACGCAACACCCACAGCCCACCCCATTCACGCTAACCACAGCGTGAAAGGGGGCCTTATAAACAAGGCAGTGTTAATCCACATTGAGTGGCTTAACGCTGCCTTGTAAATAAGGCGCACCCCCGTTGCCACCACAAAGTCAATAAAAGTGATGTTGTGGTGGCCATAGAGGCTTGTACATATGTCCCACTGTTTTGAGGTGACACAGTTGATGTCATGGGGACAAATATCATATGGTGATGGTTGTACATTATAGTTAGCTTACAATAAGATTGTATGTGGGTTTTTGTCAATAGTTTATGACTGAATGCCACATCACTTTTGCATAATGATAATCAACAACAGATGTGACATGTTCACTGGAACAAACGAATCATCATTTACAACAGTTTCCAATTAAAATTGGGTGCTGTAGATCTGGAACACTTGCACAATCATGTCAGGGTATATAGATGTTTGTGATGATGTGTGAATGGCTCTATAACATGGCTATGACATCACCCACATCATGGGCTCTGTGCTTGCACATAGTTATGGTTTGTGGAACATATGAGGCGTTGAAACTTCTAGTCACAAATCGCACTTCTGTCCTCCAGCATCACATATTGCTGATGTGCATTACCCTTGACTTCATGCAGTATCATCACACCAGAGGTAAATTTCATGTGATGCATATCCACTCTGTGTACTTCAACATACAGGGCCTGAGGCATTCCTTGCATATGTCAGCAAATACAATCCAAAGTTACGGGTGATACACTCACCTGTGGGTCCATAAATGCATCCACATCTCCTTGTATGATAAAGGGTCTTACTGCTGTTGAAAAATTGTGGAAAGTACCATTAATGTCATTGACATCACATTTTGCAAAATTCAGATGCATCATTGGCGGATTCATGATACAATTTCAGTCATTGGAATAGTCATGTGTGTTGCCATATTACATATATTTTGCAATCTGCTGAGCCTGTCTTACCCACAACATATGTCAATTTAACACTGGTGGCCCAATGGACATTCATGCCACGGTCTAAGTGACATAATATACTATGACCTGTCCCACTGCTTCCTGCATCTAAAATCTGCTATCACACCTCAATAGATATTATTTTTGAGGGTCAACTCAGCTTTTCCACTACGCACATAAATGCATCCACATCTCCTTGTATGATAAAGGGTCTTACTGCTGTTGAAAAATTGTGGAAAGTACCATTAATGTCATTGACATCACATTTTGCAAAATTCAGATGCATCATTGGCGGATTCATGATACAATTTCAGTCATTGGAATAGTCATGTGTGTTGCCATGTTACATATATTTTGCAATCTGCTGAGCCTGTCTTACCCTCAACATATGTCAATTTAACACTGGTGGCCCAATGGACATTCATGCCACGGTCTAAGTGACATAACATACTATGACCTGTCCCACTGCTTCCTGCATCTAAAATCTGCTATCACACCTCAATAGACATTATTTTTGAGGGTCAACTCAGTTTTTCCACTACGAACAGGTATGTCAAAGGCTTTGACATGTTGGTGAGCCACATTGTGTATCTCACAGAGATTGTCAGCCAGTTGATCATGTGAGGTGTACCCAAATAAAATGATGTGGGGGTGGCAAAGTATGTCATGACTGGCAAGCTATATTGCAAAATGGTATATTATGCTCAACATAATTATCCTTTGATGTGACACAATGTTGGTCATGTACTTACCAACGTTCAACCCAATGATGATTCCAAGGTTGATGGAATGATGATTAGGTCTCCCTCACAGCCAACACAGTCCTGCTACTGTTGCTTCCACTGCTGGACAGTCCTGCTCACAACGAACATGTTGAGCATCTTTTCACCGATGTGCTCCCAGCTCACTTTCTGGACTTGTACATCGTACCCCGTAGGAGGCGTAAAATTTAACAAACCAGAGGAAGGCCCCCTCCAACATCCTGCCCTCCCCACCCTGACCCAAAATCCCCAAATACAATATTTCCCCCAGGCAAACCTCCCAAAAAACTACAGTCAACCCCTATTACCTACTTGACTTAAAGAGACGTACAACCAACAAAACAATCAAACAGTCACAATTAACACATAGGGACAGAAACACAGGACTTTACAAGGATAGTATGAACAGTACACTACACACAGAACTCTCTCAAATACAGCAAGACCAGCAGACACCTTCCAAAACTTCCACAACTCACAAAATACAGTAACAGTGTGGCTGAAAGAGAAAGTGAAAGTATACTGTACTTCTCCATGTGCCAGGATGCAGACTGACTTCATTGCCTGTCATTTTGCAGCCCGTTTTCTTGTTTTGTGACAACATTTCACACACCTAGGGCTGAGCTGGAAGATTTCATGTGTATATGTGTATTTTGCAAGTATTTTTCTTCCCAGAAATGGAAAATATTGTTGCAAATGTGGGTTTGCGTAATTCTTTAATATCGCTTATTGATACATGATCAATATATGTACCATTTCATGAGATGTATGTGGGCTAACAGCACAATATTTATTTGTGATGTGATATGCGTTTTGTACTTTTGTGTGGTGTAGCTATACTGTACATGTATTAGTAATCCTGAGCAAATTTGGAGGCACTATTTACTCACATTGGTGTCTGTACATGGCTGGATATGTGTGTACATAGACCCATTCCAGAGTGTCACATATTAGGGTTGGCATTGGTGGTATGTGTCACTACAGATGAGCCTCTAACATCACACATTGCTGTGATGTTTGTGCAAGTATGATGGTTTTGCTACACAAATGTACTTTTCCAACAGGCAGTCACTACTTGTCTATGATATTTGCAAAGCAGCATGCAATGTCCATCTATGGCTGCACTTTCACATTTGAGTGTATGAATAGCTGGAGACACAGATGACAGTCTGTGCTACAGTCCTCATGGCTTCATTTTCTCAAGATATGTCTATGCATTTCATGCAGTGCCTTGCATTAGATGGTCTCTGGTCAGTGTGCAATTTCCATCTCCATTGTCAACATTACCTAACATGCTAGTCAAGACATTACATGGTGTGAGTATGTTCTTGTGCACGCAACATCACAAGAAAAGTCTTGCATGTCAGCAATGAGCTAATATTATCTGGTATGTAAAAATATGTTTTGAATGGACAGATACCATTGTGATTTAGTTTTGGGGTTGTGTCTACACATATTATTAGTACACAATGGACTACAATATACCTACACAGGTCAGATAATGCATGTTTAAATGTGTGTAACAGATAGTATAATGGGACTAAAATCTCAGATTTATGCATAGTTCTACATGACACACTGAACCATGCACATGCATGTTAGAGACCCAGTTTCACATGTGAACATGTCTTTGTTACTTTGGATTTGCAAGGCTGCACTTTGTCCTACAAATGCAGTCCTACAAATGCATATCGGTTTCAAGTGAAAACTGAACCACACACAAATGAACACAGACTATTACTCGCATCAGCTCATTCACATTAAATCACACCATGACTTATGCACATAACATTGTATCACATTACTCACACCTTATCAATTCCCATGACAACATAAATAGCATTTATCTCAAATTGATCAATTCAAATTACTCATGTTTAATCCTTAAATCATTTACACATCACTTCTATGGAAGAACATTGTATCACACCACTAACAACACAACAAATCCCATTAAATACATTACATTAAATCATTCACATCACATTTCTCACATCAATTAACGATGTATAACGATGTATCACATCACTTAAATCACATAATTTATATTACATCACTCACATCATATAACTTGCATGCCTTACTTTATAGCGCCCATACCACATTACTTATGTCACTTTACTTATGTCTCAATTATACTACTTGACAGACTTCAAACTCCAGAACATCTCACTTTGTTAACGGTGAGCCAGGAGTTGACTGAGCAGTCACAACAGCTTAGTAGACTGCTTCATTTTTAAAACTTCCTAATGTGTCATTTAGGTTTGAGCATAATCGTGTAGTTTATATGTTAGCTGGCAAAAACAATTCATGCAGATCATGCATCGATGTTACTGTAACAAAGCAAATGATATACTATACAATTTTAACAAATGGTCAATGTCACAATGCAATTATGGCTATCCTAACATAGCCCACAACAATGCAAGAAAGACATGGTACATGCATGTCTGCACAGTAATATCATGGAACATCGCTAGTCTAAAGAATATGAGCAGTCAACCGGAAGATCAAAGTATTCGTAAAAGTATGGATGTAGTTTGCCTGTAAGAAACATGAACAGAGACACCATTCCTGATAGCAGAGTACTATGAAATGCCTCAGTGAACCATCAAAACCAAGAACTTTGAGAGCCATCAGGATGTCTCTCAATTTACATTGCAACAAGAATAAAGGTAGAAACAACTGTTCTCAGCATAAGCAGCTCCTCGCTTCAAGCAGTCACAATTAATGGTTTGGGTATTGGAAGCTGCATCATTACAACTTTACTCATCAATTTCCACCTAAACCTCCATTGGACTGACCAGATAGTAACAAAAGAAAGTTTCTGTGAGACACTTGCTGACCTCATTTGTAGATTAGCAGCACAGGAGATCATACCAACAGGAGCCATTAAAATGACTAACGTGGGTAATCAATTAACTGTTTCACAGCCAATTCCACAGACTACCTTCAAAGTAAAATTAACTATTATTTACACAATTACAACCTCACTTCACTACAAGCTTTTCAAATGTTTAAAGGGTTCTCTTATAAAGCCCCAGGCATTTTTAGCAGAATTTATACTTTGGGCTACACCTTTCTGAGCAACCTTTCGCGTCAGTCATATAAGGTCTTCAATGAAATAGAATGTCTCTACGTTGAGCTTAAGATCAGCGTCAGAATTTACAATAAGGACAATACAAATGTCGCTGATAAACTGCATTTAGGGAGTATAGAAAAAGCTTAACCCAAGCTACTTTTGTCATCAAAGATAAAACATGGAACTAGAATGGCTATGTGTTTGCACTTTGTTCGGTCATTATATGTAGCTACATTTTTTTCAATACATCAATTCATGAAGTATCAAATCCTGTGACAAAGTGAATAGTGTCTCTATAGTAAGGTGTAATCAGCATGTCCATAGGATTTACACCGACTCAAACATACAGGTCACTTGCCCCCACAAAAACATGGGTCTGAATTCAATAACTCAGAGCCAAAAAATGAATTTTGCACAATCAATAAAAACTGTGAGAGAGGGGATTGTGACCCTAGAGTAAAGTGGACAGAGCAAATTTGACAACTCAGAGCTACAAAAATTAAATCAACACGATCAATTAAACCAATATTCATAAAGTCCTCAAACCCATCAGAGAAAATGGCATGCCTGGCCCCAATGGCTTGCCAAGCTCTCTTCTTAGAACTGACACAGCTTTTTTGATCGACCATTTAACACCTCTCCAGCAGGAATGTCTACAACCCACATAGGTGCCACAGTCTTGTAGAGGATTCATCCTAATCCTGATCTACACAAGGGGTGACAATACAGATCTAATGAACTATTGACTAATTGCACTACTAGATGTTGAGGAAAACACCCTACTATATGAATTAGAGGACTGGGCATAATGCAAAAATTGAATTCCTTTTAACCCTTTCGGTGTGTCCTCAAGCACCAGTGCTCATGAACGTTGGATGGCTCTTGCCCATCCACGCACATGGCACAGGAAATCCGTTTTGTCCTAACACCCTCACAAGCTAGGGAAGAGCTACTCCAGCTGCAGATGGTGTTTTGATTATTTCTCCGAAATGACCGTCAGCGGGCATGTCGCACTGACGTCATTTCAGAGAAACTGAAACTCAGTTTCAGTTTCACTGCCTCAGTGCTCAGGGGGCAATCTCAGCCCCCTGAGCACTGAGGCAGATGGGATGGGTATCATTGAAAAGGGTCCCTGCTTTGGGATCGCCTCAGGAGGACGATCCCTAAGCAGGGATCCAACCACTAGTCACCATTGAGGAGGGAGTGGCCCCTTGGGCAAGGGCTTTTGCTTCCCCATTACTTTGGGCACAGACAGTCTTTTTGCCCCTCCTGGGGAACAGATGGGGCAATAGACCCCTATCTGTTCCTTGGCAGGGAAGAAAGCACACTAGGCACCAGGGATTTCTTTTTTGCTCTTGTAGGGGTGGGGGCTGCCCAAAATTGGCATGTTTTTGCCCCAACCCATCCCCAAATTCCAGTCTTTCTGCCCCCCTGGGAGGCAGATGAGGGCAGTAGCCCCCAATCTACCCCCGGGGGCAGAAAGCACACTAGACCCCATGGATTCTCTGTGTGTGGGTCCCCGCAGAGTTAGGTAGGACACAGCAGAGCGGATTTAAGAACAGGTGCAAACATGGAAGAGCCAGCTGCTCTTTAAGGGTGGGGGCTGTTCAAAATGGGCATGCCAATGCCCCTCAAATTTCACAGTCTTTCTGCCCTCCCTGGGAGGCAGATGTGACAATCGCCCCAATATGCCCTTCCAGGGAGGGCAGAAAGCACACTAGGCACCAGGGATTTTTTTGATTTTACGCCTGTAGGGGTGGGGTTGTCCAAAATGGGCATGCCAATGCCCCACCCCCATTCCACAGTCTTTCTGCCCCCCCTGGGAGGCAGATGGGAGCAACAACACCTAATCTGCCCTCCCCGGGAGGGGCAAAAAAAACACTAGGCACCAGGGATGTTTTTATTTTTTAAGCCTGTAGGGGTGGGGGCTGCCCAAAATGGGCATGCCAATTCCCCCACCCACCCCCCAAATCCCACAGTCTTTAAATCGCCTGGGAGGCAGATAGGGGCAATAGCTCGCAATCTGCCCCCCGGGGGGCAGAACACACACTATGCACCATTTCTTTTGTTTTTATGCTTGTAGGGGTGGGGGCTACCCAAAATGGGCATGCCAATGCCCCTAACACCCCCTTTATATTCCACAGTCTTTCTGCCACCCTAGAAGGCAGATGGGGCAACAGCCCCCAATCTGCTCCCCCGGGATGGCAGAAAGAACACTAAGCACCAAGGATCTTTTACTTTTTACGCCTGTATGGGTGGGGCTGCCTATAATTGACTTGACATTGCCCCCATCTGCCCCCCCAGAATTTCACAGCCTTTCTGCCCATTCAGGAGGCATATCGGGGCAGAAAGCCCTCTTGACACCAGGGATTATGTTGTTTATTTATACATAGGGGTGGGGGCTGCCCAGAATGGGCATGCTAATGCCCCCATACCCAAAAACAATTTCTTCCCCCATCAGAAAGGCAGATCAGGGCAATAGCCCCTTATCTGCCCCTCCAGGTAGGGCAGAGATCCCACTAACATCCAAGGATATATTTCTGGGCATGACAGGTAGAAGCACCATAGGCACGGGTCACTCCCCTTTTTTTAGGCAGATGTTTTGGTTGTTTCAGTATTATTTTTAGTCTCATCTACCACCAAGTGGGGGCTCTGAAACTACTAGAAACCAGGGAGAGTTTGTGTGCGTGTGAACTAAAGTTTGGCTGACAGTCTGCGTGTACTGAACTTTGGCTGGCATTTTGCTGGTGTATGTGTGGGCTTACTCTTGGATAATATCATGTGTGGACTCGCGCTTGATGATGATGTGTATTGATTGGCGCTTGCCTGGTGGTGTTTATGGAGTGGCACTTGGCTAGCAGTGTACGTGGACCAGCTCTTGGCTGACAGTGTGTATCAATGGCGCTTGGCTGGCAGAATGCATGGATGGCGCTTAGCTGGCAGAGTGCGTGGATGGCACTTGACTGGCAGAGTGCATTGATGTCGCTTGGCTGGTGGTGTGCATAGATGGTGCTTGGCTGGTGGAGTGTGTGGATGGTGGTATAAGTGTACTGACACTTGGCTGGCGGAGCGGCTTGCATGGATCCTGCAGCGTTTTCTTACCTTGAATCCCCTGGAAACCTCCAATTTACGTACAAAGTCACATTTTCCTCACTTTCTGTGTGGGTAGGTTGTAGGATAACAGCTCAGGCACAAATGTCCTACCACCCAGCGTTCCCCTTGCCTGGCGAGAAAAATTATACCTCACTGTGTAGGTGCTCAAAGTAGCATCAGCCTAAAAACATATAACCAAATTGCCCTTCTGGACCCACCTTGGGCCCCCCTTAATCTCCACATGTTTTTGGCCCTTTCATGTCATAAGCCCTTGGCCCATCCACACAAGTAAAATATCATTTTTATTGGGAGACTGAGAAGAACGCTGAATGGTACACAATTTGTGCTGTGCAGTGATCACACAACGTTTCCACACAGATATTCCATGCCTCCCTGGATTCCCACGGGTGTCTAGTTTTTAGAAATGTCTGGGTTATTTAGGTTCCCTAGATGTCTGCAAGCCCGGGACCAGAAACACAGGTGTACACATATCTATCACAAAATGACCTGCATTTTTGATCCTGGGCTTAGCAGCCATCTAGGGAGAAATACCAAACCCAGACAATTCTGGAGACTAGACACTGTTAGACGGACCGGGAGGGTCGGCCGAGGACAAGGGGAGAGGTCTCCGGGGAGAGCCGTCTCCAGCAATCGTACAGATAAATAACTTCCCCCCCACAGACAGACACCACACAGGGAGAAGATTTAGCGTTCTTTATAGGCAATTTCTTAAGGTACGATTAAATGGTACAAGGAGGTCTGGACTCAGGGGTCCCCTCGATTCGAGTCTCTCAGGTTGGGGAAAAGGGGGTAGCGGGACAGTCTGGTTACCAGTCTGGTAGCTGAGATGGTCTGGTGGATAGCTCACAATCCTCGAGCTCGGTGTTCTAGCTTGGACGGGCCGCGGCAGCGCCAGCAGGTCCCGGTGAAGATGGTCGATACACGGTCCGCGGCAGTGCCAGCAGGTCCCGGTGAAGATGGTCGTTACACGGTCCGCGGCAGCGCCAGCAGGTCCCGATGAAGGTGGTCGTTACAACGGTCCGCGGCAGCGCCAGCAGGTCCCGACGAGGATGGATGTTGCAGAAGGCCGCGGCAGCGCCAGCAGGCAGGACGATAGTTCACAAGGCAGGACTACGGCAGCGCCAGTAGTCCGTCAAGGCTGAGTTCTCTCGGTGTCTCTCGACTCCAGGATACAACTGCCTTCCTGCTCTGGGGCTGCCCTAGTTATAGGTCTGGCGCCCTTTGATGTCCGGACCCTCGCACTTGGAGGTCGGGGGGTCCGGGATGAGGGTGTCCAGACACCCAGCAGGGGGTGGAGCCAGCGCCTGGGGGAGCTGGATGGGGATCGGCACCTGGCGGGGGAGAGCCCTTGACGCTTCTTTCTTCCATTGACCTGCCAAGTGGTCCGTTCACCTCCTGGGTGGATGGTGGTGCCGGGATGTCGGGGCCGGCCAGGCCCAGGGTTAGGGTCGGGTGGAGGCCACGCGGACTCGTGGCGCAGGGCCCAAGATGGCGGCGGAGCCGGCCGGGGGAGCCGGTAGTGGTTCGGTCCCGTGATACATGGATGTCCGGGGGCAGGAGTTCCGTTGGGCGACGGGGTGCGGGTGATTCTTGTGGATAACACCTGGCGGGCCGGGGCTTGGGCCCTGTCATGCGGGGAGGGAGCAAGCCCTTCATGTGGCCTGTCCAACATGCGTCCCCCCCAGCTGAAGGCGGGGAGAGTCACCCATCCTCTTGGGGACTCTTCTCGTCGAGGCGGAAAAAGCGTGACAGGCCATCTGCGTTGGCGTGGTCTTGGCCCGGTCGATGTTCTACGGTGAAGTCCATCCCCTGCAGGGAGATGGACCAGCGCAATAGTTTTGGGTTTTCTCCCCGCATCTGCATCAGCCACTGCAGGGGTCGATGGTCGGTTTGCACCCGGAAGTGGGTACCGAAGAGATAGGGCCGGAGTTTTTTGAGGGCCCACACTACTGCGAAGGCCTCCCTCTCGATTGTGCTCCAGCGCTGTTCTCGGGCCAGGAGGCGTCTGCTGATGAAGGCCACCGGCTGGTCACGACCCTCGGGGTTCAGCTGGGAAAGGACCGCCCCGATGCCGTGGTCGGAGGCGTCTGTCTGTACAATGAATTCCCGACTGTAATCGGGGGCCTGGAGCACAGGGGCGGTGCACAGGGCGGCCTTCAGCTTCTCGAAGGCCGCTTGACAGTCGGGGGTCCAGTTAATCCGCTTCGGGTGGTTTTTGGACGTGAGACCCGTGAGGGGCCCCACAATGCTGCCATAGTCCTTCACGAACCGCCGGTAGTAGCCGGTGAGTCCCAAGAAGGCTCGGACCTCGGTCTGCGTGACGGGGGCTGCCAGGACTGGATGGCAGCAATTTTAAGTTGCAGCGGGGCCACCAGACCGCTTCCCACCTGGTGTCCGAGGTAGGTCACGGACCCTTGACCAATTTGGCACTTGCCGGCCTTAATCGTGAGGCCGGCCCGCTGGAGGGCCTGGAGGACCTCTTGGAGGTGGTGAAGGTGGTCGGACCAGTGGCGGCTGTATACAGCGATATCGTCCAGGTAGGCGGCGCTGAATTCTTCGAGCCCCGCCAAGACCTGGTTCACTAGACGTTGAAAAGTAGCGGGGGCATTCTTCATGCCGAAGGGCATGACCTTGAAGTGGTAGTGGCCATCGGGGGTAGAGAAGGCGGACCGTTCCTGGGCCCGGGGTGTGAGACCGATCTGCCAGTAGCCCGCTGTTAGGTCGAAGATGCTGAGGTAGCGGGCGGCCCCCAGGCGGTCGATCAACTCATCCGCTCGGGGGATAGGATGAGCGTCGGTCCGGGTGACAGCGTTCAAGCCCCGATAGTCGACGCAGAATCGCAGTTCAGGAGTGGTGCCGGGGGCAGCGGCTTTGGGGACCAGTACGACCGGGCTGGCCAGGGGCTGTCCGAGGGCTCGATGACCCCGAGCGTGAGCATCTTGGATACTTCCTCTTGGATGCAGGCCCGTACCCGATCTGGCACGCGGTAGGCCCGGTGTCGGATAGGGGGACTGTCCCCGGTGTCCACGTCGTGCAAGCACCAAGGGGTGATCCCTGGGATGAGGGAAAACAGTGTAGCGAACCGCAGCAGGAGGTCCCGGCAGCCCTGGCGTTGCTCTGGGGTGAGGGCATCGGAGAGCCGGACCCCGTCCACGGAACCGTCGTTCTCCTGGGTCCTCAGGAGATCAGGGAGGGGCTCGGAGTCTTCTTCCGCCCCACTGTCTGTAGCCATCAGGAGGCTGAGTTCCGAGCGCACAAAGTGTGGTTTGAGTCTGTTGGTGTGGAGGACCCGGAGGGGGTTCCGGGGGGACTCCATGTCGATGAGGTAGGTGACGGGGCTCTTGCGTTCGACCACCTTGAAGGGCCCCGTCCACTTATCTTGCAAGGCACATGGTTCGGTGGGGGACATCACCCACACTTGTTGACCAGGTTCGAATTCGACGGAGGAGGCATTCTGATCGTACCATTTTTTCATGTCCTCCTGACTGGCCTCGAGGTTCGCTTTTGCCATCTCCCTGAAGCGCCGGGTCTGATTGCGTAGTGCCAGGAGGTACTTGAAGACGTCTGGAGGGGTCTTTAGGGGGGCCATCTCCCAACCTTCTTTGACTAGGCTGAGGGGCCCTTCCACGGGGTGCCCGTACAGGAGTTCGAAAGGGCTAAAGCCGAGGGACTTCTGGGGAACTTCTCAATAGGCGAAGAGGAGGCACGGGTGTAGTACATCCCACTGGCGACGGAGGGGCTCTTCCAATCCCCCAATCATCCCCTTGAGGGTGCGGTTGAATCGCTCCACTAGTCCGTTCCCTTGAGGGTGATAGGGGGTCGTGAATCGGTAGGTGACCCCGCACTGTTGCCAGAGGGACTTCATATATTTCGCGATAAAGTTTGTGCCTCGGTCGCTGACGACTTCTCGGGGGAAGCCCACCCGGGAGAAGATCCCCATTAGGGCCCGGCCGACCACCGGAGCTGTTACAGTTCGCAGGGGCACAGCCTCGGGGTAGCGGGTGGCGTGGTCCACCAGTACCAGGATGAACCGATGTCCTTGTGCCGTGCGGGGGTCCAGGGGCCCCACAATGTCTATTCCCACCCTCTCAAACGGAGTGGTGACCACTGGGAAGGGTTGCAGAGGGGCTTTGAGCTTACGGCCGCTCTTCCCACTGGCCTGGCATGTGGGGCAGGACCGGCAGTGGTTAAGGACGTCGTTCCGCATCTTCGGCCAGAAAAAGTGGGTCACTAGGCGACTGTAGGTTTTGTCCTGGCCCAGGTGTCCAGCCAGGGGAACATCGTGGGCCAAAGTTAGTAGGAAGTCTCTGAAACGGAGGGGCACCACCAGCACTCGACTGGCCCCTAACTCCGCGATTCTTTGTTCACTGTATAGCAGGTCGTTATCCCAATAGAACCAATGAGTTCCGGTGGAGTCCCCGGCGCTCTGGGCGCTGGCTTGCTGGCGGAGTCCCTCGAGTGAGGGGCAGGTCTTCTGCTCCTGGCGGAACTGTTCCTGGGTGGGCCCCCCTTCTTGACGCCACTGAGCCAGGCCGGGAAGGTCCTGGGGCTGGGCGGCCCCTTCGGGCGTTGGCTCTGGGGGGTCGGTATCGTCGTAGTCCTCTACTGGGGCGACCGGGGGAGGAGGTGCTGGCCATTCTGGTTCTTCTGGTCGGGGGACGGCACGGGCGGCCATGGACCGGGTGGATACACAGGCCCAGTCCGGGAGGCCCAGCATCCCCAGGTGCTCTCTTCTTTCGACGGCGGCCCACGGGGAACTCTCAAGGTCATTTCCCAGGAGGCAGTCCACGGGGGCATCATCCCGGACCGTCACCTTCAACAGGCCGGAGACCCCTCCCCATTCGAAGGGGACGCAGGCCATCTGACACAGACTTTCGGAATTGTCGGCTGAGCGGACGGGGCAGAGAATGTTCAGCAGGATCTGCTCGGGTTTCACCAGGTGACAGCGGACGGCCGTCACACTGGCCCCTGTGTCACGTAGGGCTTCGGCCCGATGCCCATTAATGTTCACCCACTGGCCATATTTCCGGGTGTTGGCGGGTAGGGGAGCCCGCGGGACCATGTCTTTTCCCCCTAGGCACGCTAGAACCATGGCGGCCGGTTCCCACTCTTGTTGGGCCTGCTCATATTCTTCCTGTTCCTCGGAGATTTGTTCTCCCCCCAGGGCGGCGGCAGCTACCCGGCGGGGCTTTGGCGTTTGGTTCTGCGGGCAGCTCGGGTCACTGGCGTAGTGGCCGACTCGCTGGCATCGGTGGCACGTGACGTTGGCTCGGAACCCCGTGCGCATCGGGGGGTTGCCCCGGCCGGCCGGGGGCGGGGTGCTGGCCGCGGAAGTGGCCGGGATGGTGTCTCTCCCTCGCCCCTGGCCTCCTCCTCCTCCTCGGGGACGGTGCTGACCTTGGTTGTTTCGGTTTTGCTCGTGTGGTCCTCTCCGGCCCACTCGGGTGCTTTCCCATCGGTCAGCTTCGGCGGCGAGTTGCCGTGGGTCAGTCAATTTACTGTCGAGGAGGTGCTGCCTGAGCTCGACGAAGCAGTTGTTCGACAGGTGCTCCCATACCATAAGATTAAAGAGTTGCTCGTAGGTCGTTACGTGGCTTCCCTTGATCCAACCCTCGAAGGCCCGGCTGAAATAGTTGACGTATTCCACCCAAGTTGTACCCGGGATCCGGGTGCAGTCTCGGAACCTCTGGCGGTACATCTCGGGTGTGAGCCCATAGCGGGTGAGGAGGGCAGCCTTCATGTGGTCGTAGGATGACATCTGATGATCTGGGAGCTGCAGTAGGGCATCGCGGCCTTCGTTGACGAACCTCCCCCATAGGCCGGCTCCCCAATCACTCCGGTCGATCCGGTGGGAGGTCATGGCGATCTCGTAGGCTTTGAACCACTGTTGTATGTCGTCCTCTCGGACATACTCTCGGACAACATCCTTGGGGATGTGGACTTTCTTCTCGGTTGCTCCCGGGGTGTGCGGTCGCTCAGGCACCCCCGGTTCTTTATTCTGTTTCCGCAGTTCTATTTCCGACAGTTTGCGCTCGTGTTCGAATGTTATTCTTTTCTCCTCGAGCTCTCTCTGCCTCTGTTTTTCTTCCCGTTCTTCTCGGAGCCGCAGATGTTCTAGATTTAGTTTTTGCTCGGCTAACTTTAGTTCACCGTCCATCTTGAGTCGTGCCATTTCCAACTCATGTAATCTGGTTCTTTCTCTTTCTTGGATCTCTTCCTGCGAGAGGCCCGTTCCTCGCTCCTCGGGAGCCGTGGCGTTCCCCTCTGGTGCTACACCGTTTTGGTCGGAGGATCCGGCGACCCCGGTTTCCGCCCACGACTCAAGGGCGTGCTTCAAATCGTCTTTGGTACTCAGGCCGGTGGTAGCAATGCCTAGTTCCATGCAGAATTGTTTAAGTTCGCGGTGGCTATATTCTTCCAATTTATGCATTTGGAATTTCTCAGTGGAACCGCTATCTTTGGCTGACATCGTGGTTTTGTCGTGGGGTGAGCTACTCTCTGTACGATTACGCGTTGATTCGGATCGCGCCGCTGGCCACCAATGTTAGACGGACCGGGAGGGTCGGCCGAGGACAAGGGGAGAGGTCTCCGGGGAGAGCCGTCTCCAGCGATCGTACAGATAAATAACTTCCCCCCCACAGACAGACACAACACAGGGAGAAGATTTAGCGTTCTTTATAGGCAATTTCTTAAGGTACGATGAAATGGTACAAGGAGGTCTGGACTCAGGGGTCCCCTCGATTCGAGTCTCTCAGGTTGGGGAAAAGGGGGTAGCGGGACAGTCTGGTTACCAGTCTGGTAGCTGAGATGGTCTGGTGGATAGCTCACAATCCTCGAGCTCGGTGTTCTAGCTTGGACGGGCCGCGGCAGCGCCAGCAGGTCCCGGTGAAGATGGTCGATACACGGTCCGCGGCAGCGCCAGCAGGTCCCGGTGAAGATGGTCATTACACGGTCCGCGGCAGCGCCAGCAGGTCCCGATGAAGGTGGTCGTTACAACGGTCCGCGGCAGCGCCAGCAGGTCCCGACGAGGATGGATGTTGCAGAAGGCCGCGGCAGCGCCAGCAGGCAGGACGATAGTTCACAAGGCAGGACTACGGCAGCGCCAGTAGTCCGTCAAGGCTGAGTTCTCTCGGTGTCTCTCGACTCCAGGATACAACTGCCTTCCTGCTCTGGGGCTGCCCTAGTTATAGGTCTGGCGCCCTTTGATGTCCGGACCCTCGCACTTGGAGGTCGGCGGGTCCGGGATGAGGGTGTCCAGACACCCAGCAGGGGGTGGAGCCAGCGCCTGGGGGAGCTGGATGGGGATCGGCACCTGGCGGGGGAGAGCCCTTGACGCTTCTTTCTTCCATTGACCTGCCAAGTGGTCCGTTCACCTCCTGGGTGGATGGTGGTGCCGGGATGTCGGGGCCGGCCAGGCCCAGGGTTAGGGTCGGGTGGAGGCCACGCGGACTCGTGGCGCAGGGCCCAAGATGGCGGCGGAGCCAGCCGGGGGAGCCGGTAGTGGTTCGGTCCCGTGATACATGGATGTCCGGGGGCAGGAGTTCCGTTGGGCGACGGGGTGCGGGTGATTCTTGTGGATAACACCTGGCGGGCCGGGGCTTGGGCCCTGTCATGCGGGGAGGGAGCAAGCCCTTCATGTGGCCTGTCCAACAGACACCTAGAGGAGTCCAGGGCAGTGTGGCTTGCAAGGATCTCCCAACATTTTCCTGCCCAATAAACATCAAATTTCAGTAAACAAATCAAGTTTTTCTCACTTTTCTGTGTGGGAAAGTTGTAGGATCACCAGACCACCACTAATTTCCTGCCATCCAGCACTCCCCTAGTTTCCTGATAAAAATGGTACCATACTCATGTGAGTAGGCATAATGTCCATGATAGGAAACACCCCAAAAAGGTCTGTGGAGACATCAAAATTGCCTATCACAAAACAACCTGCTATTGCAAGGAGGGGATCACCTGGGTTTCTGGCCCTAGGCTCAGCGACCATCCGGGGAAACCTCCCAAACCTATACATTTCTATAAACTAGAGTCCAGGGAGGTATGCCTTGCATGGACCCAGCAACATTTTTCTACCTAGAATTACATGCAAACCTCAAATGTAGGTAAAAAAAAAAGATCTCAAATTTCTGTGTGGAAAAGTTGTGGGATCATTGGGCTAACAAAAATTTCCTAAAACCCAGGGTTCCCTAGGTCTCCTGATAAAAATGGTACTTCATTGGGTGGGGCAAGTATCCGTGACAGGCAAGGGCCCAAAATGTAGTGAGGAGACATCAAAATTACCGATCACAAAACAACCTGGTTTTGCAAGGGGGGTCACCTGTGTTTTTGGCCCTGGGCTTGGCGGCCATCTTGGGAAATGACCAAACCCACCCATTTCTAAAAACTAGACACCCATCGGAGTCCAGCAAGGTATGGCTTGTGTGGGCCTTCCAACATTTTCCTACCCAGAACCCCTGCAAACCTCAAATGTTGCTGAAAAATCAAGTTTTTCTCAAATATCTGTGTGGGGAAGTTCTGGAATCTGCATGGATCCTCAAATTTCCTACCACCCAGTGTTCCCCCAGGTCTCCCGATAACAATGGTACCTCACTCGTGTGGGTGGGTCAAGTACCCGTGACAGGCAAGGGCCCATAACCTATTGAGGTGACATCAAAATTACCTATCACAAAACATCCTGGTTCTGCAAGGGAGGGTCACCTCGGTTTTTGGCCCCGGGCTCGGCAGCCATCCTAGGAAACTACCAAACCCACACATTTCTAAAATCTAGACACCCAGGGGAGTCCAGCGAGGTATGGCTTGCAAGGATCCCCCAAAGTTTCCCTACCTAGAATCCCCTGCAAACCTCAAATTTATCCACTTGTTTGTGTGTTATCACCATGCCAGCACAAATGTCCTACCCCACAGCATTCCCCTCAGTCTCCCGAGTAAAATGATACCTAACTTGTATGGGTGGCGCAAAGGCCTGTGACTGGGAATAGCCCATAACTTAGGGATAAAGGCTATAGAACCGAGAATTCTAAGCACTACATTTATTTTAAAATACGTTTTTAGCCAATTCTGCATTGAACACCCACACAAGTAAGGTATCATTTTACTCTGGAGACTAAGGGGAACGCTATGGGGTAGGACATTTGTGCCGGCAAATTTGAGGTTTACAAGGGATTCTGGGTAACAGATCCTGGTGAGAGCCAGACAAGTCACCCCATGCTAGATTCCCCTGGGTGTTTCATCTTAAAAAATGTATAGGTTTACTATCTTTCCCTAGGTGCCGGCAGAGCTAGGGTTCAAAATCTACAGATAGGCACTTTGCAAAAAAAGGGTCAATTTTCACTGTGAAAATGTGGTGTGTTTATGTTGCATTTTGGGCCGTTTCCTGTCGCGGGCACTTGGCTCACACACACAAGTGAGTTACCATTTTTCTCTGAAGACTTTGGGGAATGCGGGGTGGGTGGAATTTTGTGGATCCACGCAGATTCCAGAACTTTCCACCACAGAAATGTGAGGAAAATGTGTTTTGTTTTACAAAGTTTGAGGTTTTGAAGGGATTCTGGGTAACAGAACCTGGTGAGAGTCACCCCATCCTGTATTGCCCTGGGGGTCTAGTTTTTAAAAATGTGTAGGTTTGCTAGTTTTCCCTAGGTGCCGGCAGAGCTAGGGTTTAAAATCTTCAGCTAGGCACTTTGCAAAAAAAGGGTCAGTTTTCACTGTGAAAATGTAGTGTGTCGACATTGCATTTTGAGCAGTTTCCTGTTCCGGGCACTAGGCCTACACACACAAGTGAGGTGCCATTTTTATCAGAAGACTTAGGAAAAGACAGAATTGTAGAGTAAATGTTATTACCTATAGAATTTCAAAGCATTTCAGCCTTACAAATGAAAGACAATGTGTAAAAAAGAAGTCACTTTGAAAAATTTCCTATAATTCTCATGCTAGTATGGGTACTCACAGTTTTGGAAATGTGCAAATAGCTACTGTTTCTAAACTCTATATTTTGTTCTGATTTCAGAAAGACATAGGTGTCTTTCATGCCCATTTTTCACTGTATATATTTTCCCAAATGAATTGCTATATACCCAGTACATATTAAATAAATCATTGCAAGACACGGCTGAGGTATTGGCTCTGGGTTCGTCGGGTTCTTAGTGAACCTACAAGTCCTATATATCCCCACAAATGGAAAGGTCCAGTGGATGTAACGGTATACTGCTTTCAAACATCTGTCATATTTAGAAGAAGTTACAGGTGAAAATGTTGGCACAAATGGTGTTTTTTTCACTCAATTTCAAGTTTTCCTATTTTGTACTGTTAGTTTCTATAAAGAAACCTTGAAGGATCTACACAAAGGACCCCTTGCTGAATTTTTAATTTTGTGTACTTTTCTAAAATGTATAGTTTTCCAGGATCCATTATTGCTTTCATACCCATTTCTACCATTAACTGGAAGAAGGTTAGAAGCACAAAACATATTTAAAAAATGTCCCAGTAAAATGGCAAAACTGTGTAAAAAACGTTGGTTTTCTGACAAAAGTCTGTCAGTCCCTGAAAGCTGGGAAAATGGTGATTTTGGTCCCACAAACCCTTTGTTGATACCATTTGCTGGGAAAAAACCAGAAGCTTTCATTTGCAGCACTTTTTTCCAATTTTTCCCCCAAAACAAAAACAAATTGCTGTATTTTGGCTAATTTATGGGTTCCCTGAACGGGTATCCACAAACTCTGGATTCCTTTCAAATCTCTGTGATGTTGGCAGAAAAGGAGGCATATTTAGGGGCCGATTCCTATCCTGTAAAAAGGCTGTACGAATTGTTGTACGGAGCGTTTTCTTCGTACGTCTCGTACCAGGTAAACTCATCTTACAACCTAGGAAGTATGATTCGTACAGAAGGCCTTTTTCTGTACGAATCGTACAAAAGACCATACGGCTAAAAAAAACCAACAATTCTGATCCCGAACTGATTGTACGCGACATCCGGACATATTTAAGCAGCGTTTTCAGGCCCAGCAAGTACGATTCGTCGTTACGTCACTACGTATGTCTCTGATAACGGGAGCGAAAAACAGCCGGGAAAGCAGAATCCAACGCAACGGAGCCCGGTATGCGACGTACACCCCATGAACCCCGTCGTACGTGTCATCACGGTCTTCTTGGCCTATGACCTGGTACACCGCACCCGACGCACATGCCGCAGAAGGTGAGAACAACACCCCGGGGCCAGGGTGGGGGTGAGGGGCAGGAAACATACCCCTTACTCAAACCCAAACCTATAATATGGAGACCATACATTACCACCAGGGTCTGGTCACTTGGGGGGGCTTGTCCAGCAACGGAAGTGGACGTGTACGGTGCATACCGCACGTACCCCTAAGGCACCATTAGAACAGTGATACGGACCGTACACACACAATAAATGCGTGGTTACGGTGCGTGCCACACGTACCCCTATGGCACAGTAGAACAGTGATACGGACCGAACACACCCAATGAATGCGTGGGTACGGTGCGTACCACACGTACCCCTATGGCACAGTAGAACAGTGATACGGACCATACACACGCAATGAATGCGTGGGTACGGTGCGTACCACACGTACCCCTATGGCACAGTAGAACAGTGATACGGACCGTACACACGCAATGGATGCGTGGGTATGGTGCGTACATGTACCCCTATGGCACAGTAGAACAGTGATACGGACCCTACACACGCAATGAATGTGTGGGTATGGTGCGTACCACACGTACCCCTATGGCACTGTAGAACAGTGATTCGGACCATACACACGCAATGAATGCGTAAGTACGGTGCATACCACACGTACCCCTACGGCACCATTAGAACAGTGATACGGACTGTACACACGCAATGAATGTGTGGGTACGGTGCATACCACACATACCCCTACGGCACCATTAGAACTGTGATACGGACCGTACACACGCAATGAATGTGTGGGTACGGTGCGTCCCACACGTACTCCTATGGCAGACTAGAACAGTGATACGGACCGTACACACGCAATGAATGCGTGGGTACGGTGCGTACCACATGTACCCCTATGGCACAGTAGTACAGTGATACGGACCGTACACATGCAGTGAATGCGTGGGTACGGTGCGTACCACACGTACCCCTACGGCACCATTAGAACTTTGAAACGGACCGTACACACGCACTGAATGTGTGGATACGGTGCATGTCACATGTACCCCGTTACGGCAGCAGTACATTTGGGAAACGAGGCGTACACATGCCAGGAATGTGAGCTTAGAGGACTGTCCCAGCATTGTACCTTCATATTGTTGTGTGTGTAGGTCCAGGCCAGCAATGTACAGCTCAAAGGGGGTGCGTGGGTGGGTGCATATGACTCCCAGCAGCGTCCAGACATATGAGGGGTGGGTGCATATCACTACCAGCAGTGGACAGACATATGAGGGGTGGGTGCATATGACTCCCAGCAGTGGACAGACATATGAGGGGTTGGTGCATATCACTACCAGCAGTGTCCAGACATATAAGGGGTGGGTGCATATCACTACCAGCAGTGTCCAGACATATGAGGGGTGGGTGCATTTCACTACCAGCAGTGTCCACACATATGAGGGGTGGGTGCATATCACTACTAGCAGTGTCCAGACATATGAGGGGTGGGTGCATATCACTACCAGCAGTGTCCAGACATATGAGGGGTGGGTGCATATCACTACCAGCAGTGTCCAGACATATGAGGGGTGGGTGCATATGACTCACAGCAGTATCCAGACATATGAGGGGTGGGTGCATATCACTACCAGCAGTAGACAGACATATGAGGGGTGGGTGCATATCACTACCAGCAGTGCCCAGACATATGAGTGGTGGGTGCGTATGACTACCAGCAGTGTCCAGACATATGAGGGTGGATGCAGAGGACTCCCAGAAGTGGGCAGAGATAAGGAGGTGGGTGCAGAGAACTCCCAGCAGTGGACCGAGATATGCGGGTGGGTGCATATGACTACCAGCAGTGGACAGATATATGGGGGTGGGTGCAGAGGACTCCCAGCAGTGGACAGAGATATGGGGGTGGAATGGCTTCAAACTGCTTCTGGGTGGGGTGGGGGGAGGGCTCCATCCAGCTTTGTGTGGGCAAGGGTCCATGGTGGGAGTAGTGGTGCAGGCCTCACACCCACAAACACCCTCCCACCTACATGTAAGTTTTTTTGGTGTACTGCAATGGCTGACACATGCTTCTGGGTGGGGAAGTGCTCCATCCTGCTGAGGTGTGAGACAGGGGGCATGGTGGGAATAGTGGTACAGGCCTCCCATCCACGTACACCCTCACTGTGAAGATGGCTATGTACCTGTTAGTTTGCTAAGGGTAATGTAATGGCTAACACATGCTTCTGGGTGGGGTGGGTGGAGGGCTCCATCTTGCTAGGCTGTGGGACAGGGTGCATGGTGGGAGTGGTGGTACAGGCCTCCCACCCACAAACACCCTCCGAGGAAAGATGGCTACCTACCTGTAGGTTTGTTTGGTGTACTGCAATGGTTGACACATGCTTCTGAGTGGGGGAGTGCTCCATCCTGCTGAGGTGTGGGACAGGGGGCATAGTGGGAATAGTGGTACAGGCCTCCCACCCCCAAACACCCTCCCAGGGAAGATGGCAACCTACCTGGAAGTTTGTTTGGTGTACTGCAATGGCTGACACATGCTTCTGGGTGGGGGAGTGCTCCATCCAGCTGAGGTGTGGGACAGGGGGCATGGTGGGAATAGTGGTACAGGCCTGCCACCGAGAAACACCCTCACTGTGAAGATGGCGACCTACCTGTTAGTTTGATGAGGGCAATGTAATGGCTGACACATGATTCTGGGTGGGGTGGGTGGAGGGCTCCATCTTGCTAGGCTGTGGGACAGGGTACATGGTGGGAGTGGTGGCACATGCTTCCCACCCACAAACACCCTCCCAGGGAAGATGGCTACCTACCTGTAGGTTTGTTTGGTGTACTGCAATGGTTGACACATGGTTTTGGGTGGGAGAGTACTCCATCCTGCTGAGGTGTGGGACAGGGGGCATGTTGGGAGTATTGGTACAGACCTTCCACCCACAAACAACCTCCCAGGGAAGATGGCTACCTAGCTTTAAGTTTGTATGGTATACTGCAATGGTTGACACATGCTTCTGGGAGGGGAATGCTCCATCCCGCTGAGGTGTGGGACAGGGGGCATGGTGGGATTAGTGGTACAGGTCTCCCACCCCCAAACCTACCTGTTAGTTTGATGAGGGTAATATAATGGCTGACACATGCTTCAGGGTTGGGTGGGTGGAGGGCTCCATGTTGCTAGGCTGTGAGACAGGGTGCATGATGGGAGTGGTGATACAGGCCTCCCACCCACAAACCCCCTCCCAGGGAAGATGGCTACCTACCTGTAGGTTTGTTTGGTGTACTGCAATGGCTGACACATGCTTCTGGGTGGGGGAGTGCTCCATCTTGCTGAGGTGTGGGACAGGGGTCATGGTGGGAGTAGTGGTACAGGCCTCCCACCCACAAACACCCTCCCAGGGAAGATGGCTGCCTAGCTTTAAGTTTGTTTGGTGTACTGCAATGGTTGACATTTTCTTCTGGGATGGGAGTGCTCCATCCTGCTGAGGTGTGGGA